>NW_027015162.1:0-12068 GCF_036934945.1 Oncorhynchus masou masou
ATAACTTCACGTTCATTTTGTTGTTTTGTTAGTTTGTTTAAGTGTTCTTCATTTTAATAAAAGAAGAATGTATTCCAACCACGCTGCGCCTTGGTCTCCTCGTTACGACGAAAGTGACATAATAACCCACCAAACAAGGACCAAGCAGCATGAAAAGGAGGAACAGCGCTTAATGGGGAGATGGACCTGGGAGGAGATATTAGATGGAACAGGACCCTGGACACAGCCGGGGGAGTATCGCCGTCCTAAGGAGGAGTTAGAGGCAGCGAAAGTGGAACGGAGATAAATAGAAATACAAGAGAATAGAGGAACAGCGAAGATATGAAGGTACACGGCTAGCACGGAAGCCCGAGAGGCAGCCCCAAGATTTTTGGGTGGAGGCACATGAGGAGATTGGCTGAGTCAGGTAGGAGACCTGAGCCAACTCCTCGTGCTTACCGTGGGGAGCGTGTAACTGGTCAGGCACTGTTTTATGCATAGATGCGCATGGTGTCTTCAGTGCCAGGACGTATTGAGCCAGCTCTATGTTCTGGATCTCCAATGCGTCTCCACGGTCCAAGGTATCCTGTGCCTCCTCCCCGCACTCGCCCTGAGGTGCGTGTCACCAGCACGGTACCACCAGTTCCGGCACCACGCACCAGGCCTCCAGTGCGCCTCCAGGGTCCAGTACGCCCTGTTCCTGCTCCTTGCACTCGCCCTGAGGTGCGTGTCCTCAGCCCAGTACCACGAGTGTCGGCACCACGCACCAGGCCTACAGTGCGCTTCGGCAGTCCAGAACGTCCGGCGACAGTACCCAGTCCAGAGCATCCGGCGACAGTACCCAGTCCAGAGCGTCCGGCGACAGGTCACAGACCGGAACCTCCAATGACGGGCCACAGTCCGGAACCTCCAACGACGGGCCACAGTCCGGAACCTTCAACAACGGGCCACAGTCCGGAACCTCCAGCAAAGGCCACAGTCCGTCACCTTCAACGACGGGCCACAGTCCGGAACCTTCAACAACGGGCCACAGTCCGGAACCTTCAACGACGGGCCACAGTCCGGAACCTCCAACGACGGGCCACAGTCCGGAACCTCCAACGACGGGCCACAGTCCGGAACCTCCAACGACGGGCCACAGTCCGGAACCTCCAACGACGGGCCACAGACCGGAACCTCCAACGACGGGCCACAGCCCGGGGTGTCCAGCAACGCTCCTCGGTCCAGGGTCCCCAGCGACGGTTCCCAGTCCAGAACATCCGGCGATGATCCACGCAGCGAGGGTCCCCAGCCCAGGGCCTACGGCAAGGATCCGCAGTCCATAGCATCCGACGATGATCCACGGGTCAGTGATACAAGAGCGGACTCAGTGTAAAGAAGGGGGGCGGCGTCCAGAACCAGAGCCGCCACCGAGGTTAGATGCCCACCCAGATTCTCCCATATAGGTTTAGGTTTGTGGCCGGGAGGGGGGGGGTTTAACCTCTTACACCTATGGTGGCGCTATTTCATTTTTGGAAGAAAAACGTTCCCGTTTTAAACAAGATATTTTGTCACAAAAAGATGCTCGACTATGCATATAATTGCTACTGTTCGAAAGAAAACACTCTGACGTGTCCAGAAATACAAATATCTTCTCTGTGCGTGCCCTTTAACGTGAGCTTCAGGCAAAACCAAGATGACATGGCATCCAGGAAATGACAAGGATTTTTGAGGCTCTGTCTTTCATGATCTCCTTATATGGCTGTGAACGCAAGAGGAATGAGTCTGCCCTTTCTGTCGCTTTCCCCAAGGTGTCTGCAGCATTCTGACGTATTTGTAGGCAGATCATTGGAAGATTGACCATAAGAGACCACATTTACCACGTGTCCGCCCGGTGTCCTGCGCCGAAATTGGTGCGCAAAAGTCACCTGCCAGTATTTTTCCATGGGACACAGAGAGAGAAGCAAGCTTCACGAAGTGCATGTCAATGAAGAGATATGTGAAAAAACACCTTGAGGATTGATTCCAAACAACGTTTGCCATGTTTCGGTCGATATTATGTAGTTAATCCGGAAAGTTTCACGTTGTAGGTGACTGCATTTTCGGTTCGTTTCGGTAGCCAGGCGCAATGTAGAAAACGGAACGATTTCTCCTACACACAGACGCTTTCAGGAAACACTGCGCATCTGGTATGTGGCTGGGAGTCTCCTCATTGAAAACATCAGAAGCTCTTCAAATGTAAATGATTTTATTTATTTGGTTATCTGGCTTTTGTGAAAATGTTGCGTGCTACATGCTACACAAAATGCTATGCTAGCTTTGCATACTCTTACACAAATTAGTCAATTTCTATGGTTCAAAAGCATATTTTGAAAATCTGAGATGACAGTGTTGTTAAGAAAAGGCTAAGCTTGAGAGCAAACGCATTATTTTAATTTTATTTGTGATTTTCAGAAATCGTTAACGTTGCGTTATGCTAATGAGCCTGAGGCTTAGTCACAATACCGGATCCGGGATGGGGAGTTTCAAGAGGTTAATGTCAGGCCCTGACCTTAGTTATCTTTGTTTTCTTTATTATTTTGGTTAGGTCAGGGTGTGACAAGGGTGGTTGGTTTAGTTTTTGTATTGTCTAGGTGTTTTTTGCCCTGTCTAGGGTTTTTTGTATATCTATGGGGTTTTAGAATGTCCAGATATATGAAGGTCTATGGTGGCCTGAATTGGTTCCCAATCAGAGACAGCTGTTTATCATTGTCTCTGATTGGGGATCCTATCTAGGTTGCCATTTCCATTTTGGTTTTGGTGGGTTGTCTGTGTAGTTGCATGTCAGCACTGTTTGTTCATAGCTTCACATTCGTTTTGTTAAAGTGTTCTTCATTGTAATAAAAGAAGAATGTAATTCCAATCCCGCTGCGCTTGGTCTCCTCGTTACGACAAACGTGACATAATAACACTATGCATGTATTAGCATCTGGGACTGAGCAGGAGGCAGTTCACTCTGGGCAAGCTATTCATCCAAAAGTGAAAATGCTGCCCCCTATCCCAAAAATGTTTTAATGAAGTACTGAGCAAAGGGTCTGAATACTTATGTAAATGTGACATTTCAGTTTTTCTGTTTATAGAAATTTGCAAATTGACAAAATAAAACTGTTTTTGCTTTGACATTGTGGGGTAATGTGTGTAGATTGATGAGGGAAAAATACATTTACATTTTAGAATTACCATTTATTTAACTAGTCAAGTCAGTTAAGAACAAATTCTTGATTTCAATGACAGCCTAGGAACAGTGGGTTGACTGCCTGTTCAGGGGCAGAACGACAGATTTGTACCTTGTCAGCCTGGGGGTTTGAACGTGCAACCTTCCAACGCTCTAACCACTAGGCTACCCTGCCGCCCCAGAATAAGGCTAACAAAATGTGTAAAAAGTCAATGGGTCTGAATACTTTCCGAATGCACTGTATGTCACTACACGCTCAGGCATGCATTTTTCGGGATGGTCTGTTTTGCTAACAGTGATAGAGTTATATTATTAGACTAAAATATGACTATGCAATCCACTCATCAAATTGGGATTAGTGGCCCATCTTCCTATTTTACATTAGTCTGCAAATGAGATGATAGATGCATGCAATCTTTCATTATAAATGTGCAATTTGATGGTGAAAAAATAGGTTCCCCAAACTTAAAACTCATACTATGCCTATGGATGTCCAGCCAGGTCACCCATGATCAGGGGCACCGCCAGGGATTTTAGGCCCCATGAAAAGACATCACATTGGATCCCACCACAGGCCACACCAACCCTGCGCAATTGCTGTAACCACACACCTCCAGAACCCAATCGACCTATTTAAAGCTTTAAATAACTCTACCTTTACAGGTTTGCAACTCTCTTGTAGTCCAATATTTACTGTACGATATTTACTGACAGTGAGCTATGAAAATATAACACTGTGCAGACATGCATGCAACATTCTGCATATAGTGGAATTCACTATCTGATGCAAGACTGATACCCTCTAAAAGAAATGTGCTAAAGGCCATCTTTTACAGTCTAAATGTAATTGAAATTGGAAAATTCTTGAATGGAAAATTCTCTTAACATTAATGAATAACTTAACATTTATATCACTTAAAAATACATGAACCTCTTCAATTAAAATGCATTTTCATTATAATCTATGGAATGATATAACAAACAAATTAACTAAATCAGCAGCAGATTTTTGAACTAAGTATACATACCAACTAGAAAATAAGCAGCTGGAAAACAAAATGGAAATGGAAATGAAAAGGACTGATGGTGGTGCTAGAGAAAAGGTCAAGTGGTCACCAAACCAATAGGTTTCTGCCACTTGGGGTCTTGATTGTGCACACATTTTATGGTAATCCAGCCATTACAAGGAGATATATCTTGTTCTCAGCCTGTGGGAATCATGTGTGTAGTGATCCAATATCCATAGTGATGCCATTTAACAGTTATCACTGGCCCTTGCTCAGCCTTACTCGACAAGAGCCCAGCGCCAGGCCTTCTTGCTAGCAAAGTCACTGATCAAGTCCAGCTTTCTAGCTAACTGACTTTCAATGGACAGCATGGCAAGAGTGCAAAGCTGGTCCTCGGACATAGTGGACCTCAAATCCTTTTTTATCCGTTTTAGCTTACTGAAAGCTAACTGGATGCTTACTTTTTGCCGAAAACAAGAAAAGAAAAAGAAACCATTAGTTGTATTAGTACATTGTAAATAAAATACGATATTACTGATGTAAGGGAATTCACCCCCGTAGTGGACAAAAATGAATGGCAAGTTATTGGCATTGACCGAACCATGCACACATTGGCCAATACCACCCAAAGCGGCGTTGATTCATGCAAAGTTTACTGCTATTGCCATATGGGTATTGCCAGTTGTAACACTTCAAAAATCCAACAGGTGGCGATTGCACTCCACCATGGTTTTTCATATTGGTATTGGACTCCAAGTCAACATCCAAAAGCCAAATTTTGAAAAAACGAATTTTTTGAAAAAAACGTATCACCCCTTAAAAAAGTGCTTTCTGGACCGTTTTTCGAAATTCTTTCGCTTTTTTTGACAATTACACATGTATAAGAACTGTATGAAAATACTTTTGTCCAATTTTATTAACATAATTTTTTTAATTTTTTTACTTGCGCATATTGCATATGTTTTGTCCATTTGCAATATGATTTCATAGGAAGTCAGAAGTCAAAAGTCAAAAATTCTTAAATTTCATAAAAAACTTCACACACCCCTAAAAAAGTGCTTTCTGGACCGTTTTTCGAAATTTTTTCGCATTTTGTGTCAGTTACACACTTATAAGAACTGTATCAACATACTTTAGTCATATTTTATTATCATAATTTTTTTTATTTTTTTTACTTGCGCATATTGCATGTGTTTTGTCCATCTGCAATATGATTTCATAGGAAGTCAGAAGTCAAAAGTCAAAAATTATTAAATTTCATAAAAAACTTCACACACCCCTAAAAAAGTGCTTTCTGGACCGTTCGAAATTTTTTCGCATTTTGTGTCAGTTACACACGTATAAGAACTGTATCAACATACTTTAGTCATATTTTATTATTATAATGTTTTTGTTTTTTTTGCTTGTGCATAAGGCATATGTTTTGTGGGGGCCAAATGTCATAAGAAATTTGACATGCTCAAAAAATCCTTCAGAAATGCAAAATTGACTGGCCTGATGAACTCGGGATGGCCGGGCAGTGATTGTTGTTCCTTTCAATCACTCGTGGTGTTGATTTCATCATGTCCATTTGTTTATGTTTTCTCACTTTTGCAAAGTCACTGTGCATTTGCCATATGGTTAACTGGGCATTCACCATCACCAATTTGTCATGCCATAAAAATCATGCAGGAATGCCAAATTGACTGGCCCGATGAACTCGGGATGGCTGGGCAGTGATTCTGGTACCTCTCCATCGCTCGTTTGGGTTGATTTCAGAATGTCGCTTTTGGTGATGGTACCTCACTGTTAAAACATATTGCAAATGTTCCTTACTTTTTCAAAGTCACTGAAAATTTTTGCAGGAATGCCAAATTGACTGGCCCGATGACCTCGGGATGGCTTGGCAGTGATTCTGGTACCTCTCCATCACTCGTTATGGTCGATTCCAGAATGTCCATTTGGTGATTTTTCTCACTCTTTCAAAGTCACTGTGCATTTGCCATATGGTTAACTGGGCAGTCACCATCACCAATTTGTCATGCTATAAAAATCATGCAGGAATGCCAAATTGACTGGCCCGATGACCTCGGGATGGCTGGGCAGTGATACTGGTACCTCTTCATGGCTCGTTTGGGCTGATTTCAGAATGTCGCTTTTGGTGATGGTACCTCACCGCTTAAACATATTGCAAATGTTCCTTACTTTTGCAAAGTCACAAAAAATTCTTGCAGGAATGCCAAATTGACTGGCCCGATGACCTCGGGATGGCTGGGCAGTGATACTGGTACCTCTCCATCGCTCGTTTGGGCTGATTTCAGAATGTCCATTTGGTGATTTTTCTCACTCTTTCAAAGTCACTGTGCATTTGCCATATGGTTAACTGGGCAGTCACCATCACCAATTTGTCATGCTATAAAAATCATGCAGGAATGCCAAATTGACTGGCCCGATGACATAGGGATGTCTGGGCAGTGATACTGGTACCTCTCCATGGCTCGTTTGGGTTGATTTCAGAATGTCGCTTTTGGTGATGGTACCTCACTGTTAAAACATATTGCAAATGTTCCTTACTTTTGCAAAGTCACTGAAAATTTTTGCAGGAATGCCAAATTGACTGGCCCGATGAAGTCGGGATGGCTTGGCAGTGATTCTGGTACCTCTCCATCGCTCGTTTGGGTTGATTTCAGAATGTCGCTTTTGGTGATGGTACCTCACTGTTAAAACATATTGCAAATGTTCCTTACTTTTGCAAAGTCACTGAAAATTTGTGCAGGAATGCCAAATTGACTGGCCCGATGAACTCGGGATGGCTTGGCAGTGATTCTGGTACCTCTCCATCACTCGTTAGGGTTGATTTCAGAATGTCCATTTGGTCATGTTTTCTCACTTTTGCAAAGTCACTGTGCATTTGCCATATGGTTAACTGGGCAGTCACCATCACCAATTTGTCATGCCATAAAAATCATGCAGGAATGCCAAATTGACTGGCCCGATGACCTCAGGATGGCTGGGCAGTGATTTTGGTACCTCTCCATCGCTCGTTTGGGTTGATTTCAGAATGTCGCTTTTGGTGATGGTACCTCACTGTTAAAACATATTGCAAATGTTCCTTACTTTTGCAAAGTCACTGAAAATTTTTGCAGGAATGCCAAATTGACTGGCCCGATGACCTCGGGATGGCTTGGCAGTGATTCTGGTACCTCTCCATGGCTCGTTTGGGTTGATTTCAGAATGTCGCTTTTGGTGATGGTACCTCACTGTTAAAACATATTGCAAATGTTACTTACTTTTGCAAAGTCACTGAAAATTTTTGCAGGAATGCCAAATTGACTGGCCCGATGACCTCGGGATGGCTTGGCAGTGATTCTGGTACCTCTCCATGGCTCGTTTGGGTTGATTTCAGAATGTCGCTTTTGGTGATGGTACCTGCATTTTTAAACATATTGCAAATGTTACTTACTTTTGCAAAGTCACTGAAAATTTTTGCAGGAATGCCAAATTGACTGGCCCGATGACCTCGGGATGGCTGGGCAGTGATACTGGTACCTCTCCATGGCTCGTTTGGGTTGATTTCAGAATGTCGCTTTTGGTGATGGTACCTCACTGTTAAAACATATTGCAAATGTTCCTTACTTTTGCAAAGTCACTGAAAATTTTTGCAGGAATGCCAAATTGACTGGCCCGATGACCTCGGGATGGCTTGGCAGTGATTCTGGTACCTCTCCATCACTCGTTAGGGTTGATTTCAGAATGTCCATTTGGTCATGTTTTCTCACTTTTGCAAAGTCACTGTGCATTTGCCATATGGTTAACTGGGCAGTCACCATCACCAATTTGTCATGCCATAAAAATCATGCAGGAATGCCAAATTGACTGGCCCGATGACATAGGGATGTCTGGGCAGTGATACTGGTACCTCTCCATGGCTCGTTTGGGTTGATTTCAGAATGTCGCTTTTGGTGATGGTACCTCACTGTTAAAACATATTGCAAATGTTAACTTACTTTTGCAAAGTCACTGAAATTTTTGCAGGAATGCCAAATTGACTGGCCCGATGACCTCGGGATGTCTGGGCAGTGATACTGGTACCTCTCCATCGCTCGTTTGGGTTGATTTCAGAATGTCGCTTTTGGTGATGGTACCTCACCGCTTAAACATATTGCTAATGGACAAGAGTCACCTGCAAGTCACTGTCCATCAGTCAATTTGATATCATTCAAAGCTAACTATTGGAGGCACTGTCAGTCTCTACGCACCCCAATGATACGTCCCTCCATCCATGTTGTGTATCTGTGTGATTTAGTTTTCCTTTGAATTTTTATGGGAAAAATGACTGATTTACAGTTCATGGGGGTTGCCTAATCATATATATGAAGTTTTGGAAAGATCTGATATTTTTAACCCCTCCAAACAGCCCATGAGACACCAATTATGGCACTTCCGGTTGGCACAGGAAGCTGTAACTCAACATACATCCTCATTGGGGTATTCCATTAGAGAATCCTGAGTTTTAAGTCTTTACCATGAAAACTGACTGATTTACACAGGGTTCAATGCACTATGTCCATCAAATTGCAGGCAGTGTATGGGTATACACTTTTAGGGCGATTTGGACCACTTCCAGTTGGTCCAGGAAGCTTAGAATCGACACAGGTAGACCTTATAGTGGTCTGATGGACTGGTACCAAAGACAGGTTCATACAACATTCATAACCCATATAGACTCCAGGTTGTATTTAGTGGAGCAGCCAATATATTCCTATGGGGAGAGAAGTCAATGAACACTGTTTTTATGTAAACACCTTCTTTTGACTGTGAAGGGTTAATGTCACACGGTCAAGGATAGGCTTGGACAGATCAGGAGGACCTTAGGAACAGTCCTGTGGTTGAATTGTCTTTCTAAACCTAACGGTTCCGCCGCTGTCACCCAAAATCAAATGACGTACTGGTGAAGGCTTCATATTGGGCCTATTTTTCTCATGGTCGCCGCGCTCAGACCGAGCGAGCTACGGTCAAGCGGGGCACCTCGTTGGACTCGGCACAGTCTGGACACTATGGTCATGCCATTGTTTGTGTTGATTTCAGAATGTCCATTTGGTCATGTTTTCTCACTTTTGCAAAGTCACTGTGCATTTGCCATATGGTTAACTGGGCAGTCACCATCACCAATTTGTCATGCCATAAAAATCATGCAGGAATGCCAAAATGACTGGCCCGATGACATAGGGATGGCTGGGCAGTGATTTTGGTACCTCTCCATCGCTCGTTTGGGTTGATTTCAGAATGTCGCTTTTGGTGATGGTACCTCACCGCTAAAACATATTGCAAATGTTCCTTACTTTTGCAAAGTCACAAAAAATTCTTGCAGGAATGCCAAATTGACTGGCCCGATGACCTCGGGATGGCTGGGCAGTGATACTGGTACCTCTCCATCGCTCGTTTGGGCTGATTTCAGAATGTCCATTTGGTGATGTTTTCTCACTCTTTCAAAGTCACTGTGCATTTGCCATATGGTTAACTGGGCAGTCACCATCACCAATTTGTCATGCTATAAAAATCATGCAGGAATGCCAAATTGACTGGCCCGATGACCTCAGGATGGCTGGGCAGTGATACTGGTACCTCTCCATCACTCGTTTGGGTTGATTTCAGAATGTCGCTTTTGGTGATGGTACCTCACTGTTAAAACATATTGCAAATGTTCCTTACTTTTGCAAAGTCACTGAAAATTTGTGCAGGAATGCCAAATTGACTGGCCCGATGACCTCAGGATGGCTGGGCAGTGATACTGGTACCTCTCCATGGCTCGTTTGGGTTGATTTCAGAATGTCGCTTTGGTGATGGTACCTCACTGTTAAAACATATTGCAAATGTTCCTTACTTTTGCAAAGTCACTGAAAATTTTGCAGGAATGCCAAATTGACTGGCCCAATGACCTCGGGATGGCTGGGCAGTGATACTGGTACCTCTCCATGGCTCGTTTGGGTTGATTTCAGAATGTCGCTTTTGGTGATGGTACCTCACTGTTAAAACATATTGCAAATGTTCCTTACTTTTGCAAAGTCACTGAAAATTTTGCAGGAATGCCAAATTGACTGGCCCGATGACCTCGGGATGGCTGGGCAGTGATACTGGTACCTCTCCATGGCTCGTTTGGGTTGATTTCAGAATGTCGCTTTTGGTGATGGTACCTCACTGTTAAAACATATTGCAAATGTTCCTTACTTTTGCAAAGTCACTGAAAATTTTTGCAGGAATGCCAAATTGACTGGCCCGATGACCTCGGGATGGCTTGGCAGTGATTCTGGTACCTCTCCATCACTCGTTTGGTTGATTTCAGAATGTCCATTTGGTCATGTTTTCTCACTTTTGCAAAGTCACTGTGCATTTGCCATATGGTTAACTGGGCAGTCACCATCACCAATTTGTCATTCCATAAAAATCATGCAGGAATGCCAAATTGACTGGCCCGATGACATAGGGATGGCTGGGCAGTGATTTTGGTACCTCTCCATCGCTCGTTTGGGTTGATTTCAGAATGTCGCTTTTGGTGATGGTACCTCACTGTTAAAACATATTGCAAATGTTCCTTACTTTTGCAAAGTCACTGAAAATTTTTGCAGGAATGCCAAATTGACTGGCCCGATGACCTCGGGATGGCTGGGCAGTGATACTGGTACCTCTCCATGGCTCGTTTGGGTTGATTTCAGAATGTCGCTTTTGGTGATGGTACCTCACTGTTAAAACATATTGCAAATGTTCCTTACTTTTGCAAAGTCACTGAAAATTTTTGCAGGAATGCCAAATTGACTGGCCCGATGACCTCGGGATGGCTGTGCAGTGATACTGGTACCTCTCCATGGCTCGTTTTGGGTTGATTTCAGAATGTCGCATTTGGTGATGGTACCTCACTGTTAAAACATATTGCAAATGTTCCTTACTTTTGCAAAGTCACTGAAAAATTTTGCAGGAATGCCAAATTGACTGGCCCGATGACCTCGGGATGGCTGGGCAGTGATACTGGTACCTCTCCATCGTTCGTTAGGGTTGATTTCAGAATGTCGCTTTTGGTGATGGTACCTCACCGCTTAAACATATTGCTAATGGACAAGAGTCACCTGCAAGTCACTGTCCATCAGTCAATTTGATATCATTCAAAGCTAACTATTGGAGGCACTGTCAGTCTCTACGCACCCCAATGATACGTCCCTCCATCCATGTTGTGTATCTGTGTGATTTAGTTTTCCTTTGAATTTTTATGGGAAAAATGACTGATTTACAGTTCATGGGGGTTGCCTAATCATATATATGAAGTTTTGGAAAGATCTGATATTTTTAACCCCTCCAAACAGCCCATGAGACACTAATTATGGCACTTCCGGTTGGCACAGGAAGCTGTAACTCAACATACATCCTCATTGGGCTATTCCATTAGAGAATCCTGAGTTTTAAGTCTTTACCATGAAAACTGACTGATTTACACAGGGTTCAATGCACTATGTCCATCAAATTGCAGGCAGTGTATGGGTACACACTTTTAGGGCGATTTGGACCACTTCCGGTTGGTCCAGGAAGCTTAGAATCGACACAGGTAGACCTTATAGTGGTCTGATGGACTGGTACCAAAGACAGGTTCATACAACATTCATAACCCATATAGACTCCAGGTTGTATTTAGTGGAGCAGCCAATATATTCCTATGGGGAGAGAAGTCAATGAACACTGTTTTTATGTAAACACCTTCTTTTAACTGTGAAAGGTTAATGCCACACAGTCAAGGTTAGGCTTGCACAGATCGGGAGGACCTTAGGAACAGTCCTGTGTTTGAATTGTCCTTCTAAACCTAACGGTTCCGCCGCTGTCACCCAAAATCAAATAACATTGTGGTGCAGGCTTCATTGTGGGCC
>NW_027015163.1:0-12067 GCF_036934945.1 Oncorhynchus masou masou
TCACGCTACCCCCCGTCACCCTACCCCCACCCCCCTAAAGCTACCCCCCCCCCCCCCTCAAGCTACCCCCACCCCCTCACGCTACCCCCCACCCCCCGTCACCCTTCCCCCCCCATCCCCCCTCACACTACCCCCTTCAAGCCACCCCCCACCCCCCTCAAGCTACCCCCCCCACCCCCCTCACGCTACCCCCCCACCCCGTCACCCTACGCCCCCCCACCCCCGTCACCCTACCCCCACCCCGTCTCACCCTACCCCCACCCCCGTCACCCTACCCCCCACCCCCCGTCACCTTCCCCCATCCCCCCCTCACACTACCCCTTCAAGCTACCCCCCACCCCCTCAAGCTACCCCCCACCCCCTCACGCTACCCCCCACCCCAGTCACCCTACGCCCCCACCCCCGTCACCCTACCCCCACCCCGTCACCCTACCCCCCACACCCCGTCACCCTACGCCCCCCACCCCCGTCACCCTACCCCCCACCCCGTCACCCTACCCCCACCCCCGTCACCCTACCCCCCACCCCCGTCACCCTACCCCCCCTACAGTATCTTGCTGATGCAGCCCTTTGTAAATAGATAAACAAATACATCTGTGTTCTCTTCACCATTTACTATATAACCTTTCTCATTTTTCTCCTATCTCTTTTTTCCCAACCTGAATTCTTCACTCTGTTTCGATAAAAGGAATTCAGGGGGCTTTTGACAAATCCTAGAGTCTGGCTCGGTCTTCCTGCATTGTGGTTTTCTGGGAGCAGTTGAGTCGTGGTCCTAGTGGAGAGGATGTGGCTGTGGCGCGGTGTTTCCTGGCTGATAAGAACCGAGTCTCTCTGCATCAGGATGTTTGGGGTTGCCTGGGCTGGAGAAGTAAAGAGATGGGAGCACACACACACGCACACACACACACACACACACACACACACACACACACACACACACACACGGCCCGGGCGGACACAGATTCCGTACTTTGTCAGATCAGTTTGAACCTCCGCAATGAAAGAATATCTGCTTCCACGACCACAACACCTACTGGTATACACTTCTCCAGTTAGGACTTCCTTCCCAGTACATGTTTCTGATACACACTACACAGTACTCTGACTAACACAACACTACAACCTCTCTGTCCACAGTACTCTGACTAACATAACACTACACAGTACTCTGACTAACACAACACCACACAGTACTCTGACTAACATAACATAACACTACACAGTACTCTGACTAACATAACACTACACAGTACTCTGACTAACATAACATAACACAGTACTCTGACTAACATAACATAACACAGTACTCTGACTAACGTAACACTACACAGTACTCTGACTAACATAACATACCACTACACAGTACTCTGACTAACATAACACTACACAGTACTCTGACTAACACAACACCACACAGTACTCTGACTAACATAACACTACACAGTACTCTGACTAACATAACATAACACTACACAGTACTCTGACTAACATAACACTACACAGTACTCTGACTAACATAACACTACACAGTACTCTGACTAACATAACACTACAACCTCTCTGTCCACAGTACTCTGACTAACATAACACTACACAGTACTCTGACTAACATAACACTACAACCTCTCTGTCCACAGTACTCTGACTAACATAACACTACACAGTACTCTGACTAACATAACATAACACAGTACTCTGACTAACATAACATAACACTACACAGTACTCTGACTAACATAACACTACACAGTACTCTGACTAACATAACATAACACAGTACTCTGACTAACATAACACTACACAGTACTCTGACTAACATAACATAACACTACACAGTACTCTGACTAACATAACACTACACAGTACTCTGACTAACATAACACTACACAGTACTCTGACTAACATAACACTACACAGTACTCTGACTAACATAACATAACACTACACAGTACTCTGACTAACATAACACTACACAGTACTCTGACTAACATAACATAACACAGTACTCTGACTAACATAACACTACACAGTACTCTGACTAACATAACATAACACTACACAGTACTCTGACTAACATAACACTACACAGTACTCTGACTAACATAACACTACACAGTACTCTGACTAACATAACATAACACAGTACTCTGACTAACATAACACTACACAGTACTCTGACTAACATAACATACCACTACACAGTACTCTGACTAACATAACACTACGCAGTACTCTGACTAACATAACATAACACAGTACTCTGACTAACATAACATAACACTACACAGTACTCTGACTAACATAACATAACACTACACAGTACTCTGACTAACATAACACTACACAGTACTCTGACTAACATAACACTACACAGTACTCTGACTGCATAACACTACACAGTACTCTGACTAACATAACATAACACAATTACTCTGACTAACATAACATAACACTACACAGTACTCTGACTAACATAACACTACACAGTACTCTGACTAACATAACATAACACTACACAGTACTCTGACTAACATAACACTACACAGTACTCTGACTAACATAACATAACACAGTACTCTGACTAACATAACACTACACAGTACTCTGACTAACATAACACTACACAGTACTCTGACTAACATAACACTACACAGTACTCTGACTAACATAACACTACACAGTACTCTGACTAACATAACACTACACAGTACTCTGACTAACATAACATAACACTACACATACTCTGACTAACATAACACTACACAGTACTCTGACTAACATAACATAACACATAACACAGTACTCTGACTAACATAACATAAGTACTCTGACTAACATAACAGGTACTCTGACTAACATAACATAACACAGTACTCTGACTAACATAACACTACACAGTACTCTGACTAACATAACATAACACTACACAGTACTCTGACTAACATAACACTACACCCAGTACTCTGACTAACATAACATAACACTACACAGTACTCTGACTAACATAACACTAACACTACGTACTCTGACTAACATAACACTACACAGTACTCTGACTAACATAACACTACAACCTCTACACAATACTCTGACTAACATAACACACTACACAGTACTCTGACTAACATAACACCACACAGTACTCTGACTAACATAACATAACACTACACAGTACTCTGACTAACATAACATAACACTACACAGTACTCTGACTAACATAACATAACACAGTACTCTGACTAACATAACACTACACAGTACTCTGACTAACATAACATAACACTACACAGTACTCTGACCCCAACATAACACCAAACACTCTCTGTCCACATTACTCTGACTAACATAACATAACACTACAGTACTCTCTGACTAACATAACACTACACAGTACTCTGACTAACATAACATAAACACTACACAGTACTCTGACTAACATAACATAACACTACACAGTACTCTGACTAACATAACTTACTACACAGTACTCTGACTAACCAACACTACACAGTACTCTGACTAACATAACATAACACTACACAGTACTCTGACTAATAACATACACTACACAGTACTCTGACTAACATAACATAACACTACACAGTACTCTGACTAACATAACACTACACAGTACTCTGACTAACATAACATAACACTACACAGTACTCTGACTAACATAACACCACACAGTACTCTGACTAACATAACATAACACTACACAGTACTCTGACTAACATAACATAACACTACACAGTACTCTGACTAACATAACACTACACAGTACTCTGACTAACATAACATAACACTACACAGTACTCTGACTAACATAACATAACACAGTACTCTGACTAACATAACACTACACAGTACTCTGACTAACATAACACTACACAGTACTCTGACTAACATAACACTACACAGTACTCTGACTAACATAACACTACACAGTACTCTGACTAACATAACATAACACTACACAGTACTCTGACTAACATAACATAACACTACACAGTACTCTGACTAACATAACACTACACAGTACTCTGACTAACATAACACTACACAGTACTCTGACTAACATAACATAACACTACACAGTACTCTGACTAACATAACATAACACTACACAGTACTCTGACTAACATAACATAACACTACACAGTACTCTGACTAACATAACACTACACAGTACTCTGACTAACATAACACTACACAGTACTCTGACTAACATAACATAACACTACACAGTACTCTGACTAACATAACACTACACAGTACTCTGACTAACATAACACTACACAGTACTCTGACTAACATAACATAACACTACACAGTACTCTGACTAACATAACACTACACAGTACTCTGACTAACATAACATAACACTACACAGTACTCTGACTAACATAACATAACACTACACAGTACTCTGACTAACATAACACTACACAGTACTCTGACTAACATAACACTACACAGTACTCTGACTAACATAACACTACACAGTACTCTGACTAACATAACACCACACAGTACTCTGACTAACATAACACTACACAGTACTCTGACTAACATAAAATAACACTACACAGTACTCTGACTAACATAACATAACACAGTACTCTGACTAACATAACACCATTACAGTACTTTCCTGACTAACATAACATAACACTACACAGTACTCATTTATAACCTACACTGATATAAACCCCAACATAACATAACACTACACAGTACTCTGACTAACATAACACTACACAGTACTCTGACCCCAACATAACATAACACTACACAGTACTCTGACGAACATAACACTACACAGTACTCTGACTAACATAACACTACACAGTACTCTGACTAACATAACATAACACTACACAGTACTCTGACTAACATAACACTACACAGTACTCTGACTAACATAACACTACACAGTACTCTGACGAACATAACACCACAGTACTCTGACTAACATAAACACTACAGTCCTCTGACTAACATAACATAACACTACACAGTACTCTGACTAACATAACATAACACAGTACTCTGACTAACATAACACTACACAGTACTCTGACTAACATAACACTACACAGTACTCTGACTAACATAACACCACACAGTACTCTGACTAACATAACACTACACAGTACTCTGACTAACATAACACTACACAGTACTCTGACTAACATAACACTACACAGTACTCTGACTAACATAACACCACACAGTACTCTGACTAACATAACATAACACAGTACTCTGACTAACATAACATAACACTACACAGTACTCTGACTAACATAACATAACACTACACAGTACTCTGACTAACATAACACCACACAGTACTCTGACTAACATAACATAACACAGTACTCTGACTAACATAACATAACACTACACAGTACTCTGACTAACATAACATAACACTACACAGTACTCTGACTAACATAACACTACACAGTACTCTGACTAACATAACATAACACTACACAGTACTCTGACTAACATAACATAACATTACACAGTACTAAGACCAACATAACACTACACAGTACTCTGACTAACATAACACTACACAGTACTCTGACTAACATAACACTACACAGTACTCTGACTAACATAACATAACACTACACAGTACTCTGACTAACATAACATAACACTACACAGTACTCTGACTAACATAACACCACACAGTACTCTGACTAACATAACATAACACTACACAGTACTCTGACTAACATAACACTACACAGTACTCTGACCAACATAACATAACACTACACAGTACCTCCACCAACATAACACTACACAGTACTCTGACCAACATAACACTACACAGTACTCTGACTAACATAACATAACACTACACAGTACTACGACTAACATAACACTACACAGTACTCTGACTAACATAACACTACACAGTACTCCTGTGAACATAACACCACACAGTACTCTGACTAACATAACACCACAGTCCTCTGACTAACATAACATAACACTACACAGTACTCTGACTAACATAACATAACACAGTACTCTGACTAACATAACACTACACAGTACTCTGACTAACATAACACTACACAGTACTCTGACTAACATAACACCACACAGTACTCTGACTAACATAACACTACACAGTACTCTGACTAACATAACACTACACAGTACTCTGACTAACATAACACTACACAGTACTCTGACTAACATAACACCACACAGTACTCTGACTAACATAACATAACACAGTACTCTGACTAACATAACATAACACTACACAGTACTCTGACTAACATAACATAACACTACACAGTACTCTGACTAACATAACACCACACAGTACTCTGACTAACATAACATAACACAGTACTCTGACTAACATAACATAACACTACACAGTACTCTGACTAACATAACATAACACTACACAGTACTCTGACTAACATAACACTACACAGTACTCTGACTAACATAACATAACACTACACAGTACTCTGACTAACATAACATAACATTACACAGTACTCTGACTAACATAACACTACACAGTACTCTGACTAACATAACACTACACAGTACTCTGACTAACATAACACTACACAGTACTCTGACTAACATAACATAACACTACACAGTACTCTGACTAACATAACACTACACAGTACTCTGACTAACATAACACCACACAGTACTCTGACTAACATAACACTACACAGTACTCTGACTAACATAACATAACACTACACAGTACTCTGACTAACATAACACTACACAGTACTCTGACTAACATAACATAACACTACACAGTACTCTGACTAACATAACATAACACTACACAGTACTCTGACTAACATAACACTGCACAGTACTCTGACTAACATAACATAACACTACACAGTACTCTGACTAACATAACACCACACAGTACTCTGACTAACATAACATAACACTACACAGTACTCTGACTAACATAACATAACACTACACAGTACTCTGACTAACATAACACTACACAGTACTCTGACTAACATAGCATAACACTACACAGTACTCTGACTAACATAACATAACACAGTACTCTGACTAACATAACACTACACAGTACTCTGACTAACATAACACTACACAGTACTCTGACTAACATAACACCACACAGTACTCTGACTAACATAACACCACACAGTACTCTGACTAACATAACACTACACAGTACTCTGACTAACATAACATAACACTACACAGTACTCTGACTAACATAACATAACACTACACAGTACTCTGACTAACATAACACTACACAGTACTCTGACTAACATAACATAACACTACACAGTACTCTGACTAACATAACACCACACAGTACTCTGACTAACATAACATAACACTACACAGTACTCTGACTAACATAACACTACACAGTACTCTGACTAACATAACATAACACTACACAGTACTCTGACTAACATAACATAACACAGTACTCTGACTAACATAACACTACACAGTACTCTGACTAACATAACACTACACAGTACTCTGACTAACATAACACTACACAGTACTCTGACTAACATAACATAACACTACACAGTACTCTGACTAACATAACATAACACTACACAGTACTCTGACTAACATAACACTACACAGTACTCTGACTAACATAACACTACACAGTACTCTGACTAACATAACATAACACTACACAGTACTCTGACTAACATAACATAACACTACACAGTACTCTGACTAACATAACACTACACAGTACTCTGACTAACATAACACTACACAGTACTCTGACTAACATAACACTACACAGTACTCTGACTAACATAACACCACACAGTACTCTGACTAACATAACACTACACAGTACTCTGACTAACATAACATAACACTACACAGTACTCTGACTAACATAACACTACACAGTACTCTGACTAACATAACATAACACTACACAGTACTCTGACTAACATAACATAACACTACACAGTACTCTGACTAACATAACATAACACTACACAGTACTCTGACTAACATAACACTACACAGTACTCTGACTAACATAACACTACACAGTACTCTGACTAACATAACACCACACAGTACTCTGACTAACATAACATAACACTACACAGTACTCTGACTAACATAACACTACATAGTACTCTGACTAACATAACACCACACAGTACTCTGACTAACATAACATAACACTACACAGTACTCCTGACTAACATAACACTACAGTACTCTGACTAACATAACCAACACTACACAGTACTCCTGACTAACATAACATAACACTACACAGTACTCTGACTAACATAACATAACACTACACAGTACTCTGACTAACATAACACTACACAGTACTCTGACTAACATAACACTACATAGTACTCTGACTAACATAACACTACACAGTACTCTGACTAACATAACATAACACTACACAGTACTCTGACTAAAATAACACTACACAGTACTCTGACTAACATAACATAACACCACACAGTACTCTGACTAAAATAACACTACAACCTCTCTGTCCACAGTACTCTGACTAAAATAACATCACAACCTCTTTTGTCCACAGACCCAATTCAAAAGCATGAGCTGACTCGCACACAACATTTCGGTCTAACTGACGGAACGCAAACTGTATACAGAATACGTACATAAAGTCACGCTTTATAGATGCTACCGGCATATTACTAAGGTCCAATCTGCGCGGGTAATAGCGTATATACAGTGCCCCTTTAACGAAAGTATTCAGCCCCATGAACTTTTGCCACATTCCAGGCTTCAGTAAAGGGCTGAATAATTTTGCACTATTTTTTCAGTTTTGATTTGTTAAAAAAGTTTGAAATATCAAATAAATGTTGTTCCACTTCATGATTGTGTCCCACTTGTTGTTGATTCTTCACAAAAAAAATACAGTTTTATATTTTGTTTGAAGCCTGAAATGTGTGGGTCGCAAAGTTCAAGGGGGCCGAATACTTTGGCAAGGCACTGTATACTGAGGTTATGGCTGCTTATTCAGGCGAGGTAGGATTCTCTGAGGTAAGTAGGCTGCATCAACTCTAGTTCCATTCCACATCAAGCTGATCTGTTTGTGCAGGAGATGTATGTATGAGGTATTGAAAGGATAAGAGTTGAACAAACAAACCAGGTCATTTCTAAATGTCTTGTTATTTCTCTTTGGTCCAGGATACAGGTCCCAGATCAGTACTTAGGAACTAGCCTGTCAGGTAGTCTGTAGTTTCTGTATAGTCACAGGTTCCAGATCAGCACTTAGGAACTAGTCTGTCAGGTAGTCTGTAGTTTCTGTATAGTCACAGGTTCCAGATCAGCACTTAGGAACTAGCCTAGTCAGGTAGTCTGTAGTTTGTGGTTTCTGTATAGTCACAGGTTCCAGATCAGCACTTAGGAACTAGCCTGTCAGGTAGTCTGTAGTTTCTGTATAGTCACAGGTTCCAGATCAGCACTTAGGAACTAGTCTGTCAGGTAGTCTGTAGTTTCTGTATAGTCACAGGTTCCAGATCAGCACTTAGGAACTAGCCTGTCAGGTAGTCTGTAGTTTCTGTATAGTCACAGGTTCCAGATCAGCACTTAGGAACTAGCCTGTCAGGTAGTCTGTAGTTTCTGTATAGTCACAGGTTCCAGATCAGCACTTAGAACCAGCCTGTCAGGTAGTCTGTAGTTTCTGTATAGTCACAGGTTCCAGATCAGCACTTTAGGAACTAGCCTGTCAGGTAGTCTGTAGTTTCTGTATAGTCACAGGTTCCAGATCAGCACTTAGGAACTAGTCTGTCAGGTAGTCTGTAGTTTCTGTATAGTCACAGGTTCCAGATCAGCACTAGGAACCCCGTAGCCTGTCAGGTAGTCTGTAGTTTCTGTATAGTCACAGGTTCCAGATCAGCACTTAGGAACTCCGTCTGTCAGGTAGTCTGTAGTTTCTGTATAGTCACAGGTTCCAGATCAGCACTTAGGAACTAGCCTGTCAGGTAGTCTGTAGTTTTCTGTATAGTCACAGGTTCAGATCAGCACTTAGGAACTAGCCTGTCAGGTAGTCTGTAGTTTCTGTATAGTCACAGGTTCCAGATCAGCACTAGGAACTAGCCTGTCAGGTAGTCTGTAGTTTCTGTATAGTCACAGGTTTCAGATCAGCACTTAGGAATCCAGATCAGCACTTCAGATCAGAACTAGCCTGTCAGGTAGTCTGTAGTTTCTGTATAGTCACAGGTTCCAGATCAGCACTTAGGAACTAGCCTGTCAGGTAGTCTGTAGTTTCTGTATAGTCACAGGTTCCAGATCAGCACTTAGGAACCAGCCTGTCAGGTAGTCTGTAGTTTCTGCATAGTCACAGGTTCCAGATCAGCACTGAACCAGTCTGTCAGGTAGTCTGTAGTTTCTGTATGTCATTAATTCCAGATCAGCACTTAGTAACCAGCCTGTCAGGTAGTCTGTAGTTTCTGTATAGTCACAGATCCCAGATCGTCTTAGAACTAGCCTGTCAGGTAGTCTGTTTCTGTATAGTCACAGGTTCCAGATCAGCACTTAGGAACTAGCCTGTCAGGTAGTCTGTAGTTTTCTGTATAGTCACAGGTTCCAGATCAGCACTAGAACTAGTCTGTCAGTGTAGTCTGTAGTTTCTGTATAGTCACAGGTTCCAGATCAGCACTTAGGGGAACTAGCCTGTCAGGTAGTCTGTAGTTTCTGTATAGTCACAGTTCAGATCAGCACTTAGAAACCAGCCTGTCAGGTGTCTGGTGTTTCTGTATAGTCACAGTGTTCCAGATTGGGCATTTTTGGAATCAGTCTGTTAGCTAGTCTGATCTACTTCCTGTTTCCATCACTCTCATCACCTTCCTGGACAAACAAACAATCTCTACTCTCCTTCTCCACGTAGGCTGGCTTATAGCTGCCCTTTCTGACACTGACTGGATGCTGTTGGTTGTGTGTGTAACAGTATAACTTTAGACCGTCCCCTCGCCCCTACCCGGGGGCAAACCAGGGACCCTCTGCACACATCAACAGTCACCCACGAAGCATCCGGTTGGCCGCTAGACTCATTTATCGATGTAAAGAAGTGCAGCTGACATGACAATAAAAACTGCTAAAATGTTCCCCGACTGAGTCCCCCCCCCCCCAATGTATAATAAGTGTGGGGCCTCGGCCTCCGGTGAAATACTCAGTCGATGAGAGGACAACAGGAAGAGGACAACAGGAAGAGGACAACACTCAGTCGTTGAGAGGACAACAGGAAGAAGACAAGACAACACTCAGTCGTTGAGAGGACAACAGGAAGAAGACAAGACAACACTCAGTCGTTGAGAGGACAACAGGAAGAAGACAAGACAACACTCAGTCGTTGAGAGGACAACAGGAAGAAGACAAGACAACACTCAGTCGTTGAGAGGACAACAGGAGGAAGACAAGACAACACTCAGTCGTTGAGAGGACAACAGGAAGAAGACAACACTCAGTCGTTGAGAGAACAACAGGAAGAAGACAACACTCAGTCGTTGAGAGGACAACAGGAAGAAGACAAGACAACACTCAGTCGTTGAGAGGACAACAGGAAGAAGACAAGACAACACTCAGTCGTTGAGAGGACAACAGGAAGAAGACAAGACAACACTCAGTCGTTGAGAGGACAACAGGAAGAAGACAAGACAACACTCAGTCGTTGAGAGGACAACAGGAGGAAGACAAGACAACACTCAGTCGTTGAGAGGACAACAGGAAGAAGACAACACTCAGTCGTTGAGAGAACAACAGGAAGAAGACAACACTCAGTCGTTGAGAGGACAACAGGAAGAAGACAAGACAACACTCAGTCGATGAGAGGACAACAGGAAGAGGACAACAGGAAGTAGACAAGACAAACCATTCCATCAGTCACCATCATGAGGACAACAGGAAGAAGACAAGACAACACTCAGTCGTTGAGAGGACAACAGGAAGAAGACAAGACAACACTCAGTCGTTGAGAGGACAACAGGAAGAAGACAAGACAACACTCAGTCGATGAGAG
>NW_027015164.1:0-12062 GCF_036934945.1 Oncorhynchus masou masou
ACATCACCCTCTTTCTTCTCACATCACCCTCTTTCTTCTCACATCACCCTCTTTCTTCTCACATCACCCTCTTTCTTCCTCACATCACCCTCTTTCTTCTCACATCACCATCTTTCTTCTCACATCACCCTCTTTCTTCCTCACATCACCCTCTTTCTTCTCCCACATCACCACTCTCTTCTCACATCACCCTTTCTTCTCACATCCCCTCTTTCTTCTCACATCACCCTCTTTCTTCTCACATCACCCTCTTTCTTCTCAAATCACCCTCTTCTTCTCACTTCCTTTATTCCTATTTTCTCTCTGTTTTCAAACCCCTGTCTTCCTCCCTTCTGCTCTCTCTCCCACCCCCTCTTCACCCCATCACCACTTTGGCCTACTTAGGACTGATAAACCAGAGAATGTTCCAGAGAAAATGAATAAATACTCAAATATACAGTTGTAGATCAACAGTTGTCGATCAACTGTGTACAGATGTAATATCACCTATTACTATGATGTATCAGCTGTTGGGAGCACGGTACTGGCAATGCTACTGTTGAGAGTTCAATTTCCAGGATGGATTTTCTATGTGTGTGTGTGTGTGTGTGTGTGTACATAACTGTAGTTCAATAGTGTCTGCTGAATGACCATATTCTTATGGTGTAATACCCTCTTTATAAGCTCTTGTGTTAGAAAGACTACGTTCAGTAAATAAGAGGAATACAGGTATATTTTGATCTCGCTCTTCTCTACCTTTCTCACTCCATCCCTCCCTCTATCCCACTCTCTTTCTCCCCCCTCCCTCCCTCCATCCCACTCTCTTTACTCCCTCCCCCATCCCATCTCCTCTTCCTCCCTCCCTCCCTCCTTCTATCCCCACCTCCTCCCTCCCTCCTCCATCCCCATCCACTCTCTCTCCATCCCTCTCTCCCTCCATCCCCTCATCCCTCCATCCCTCCCCTCTATCCCACTCTCTTTCTCCATCCCTCCCTCCATCCCTCTCCCCCTCTATCCCTCCATCCCTCCCTCTATCCCACTCTCTTTCTCCATCCCTCCCTCCATCCCTCCCTCTATCCCTCCATCCTCCTCTATCCCACTCTTTCTCCATCCCTCCTCCATCCTCCATCCCTCCCTCTATCCCTCTATCTCACTCTTCTCCACCCCTCCCTCTATCCCACTCTCTTCTCCATCCCTCCCTCTATCCCACACTCTTCCTCCCTCCCTCCCTCCCTCCCTCCCTCCCTCCCTCCCTCCCTCCCTCCCTCCTCCTCCCTCCCTCCCTCCTCCCTCCCTCCCTCCCTCCCTCCCCTCCATCCCTCCCTCCATCCCTCCCTCCATCCCTCCCATTGTTTCCCTTCCTCTCCATCCTTCTTCTTCCTTCTTCTCCTTGCTCACTATCTCTCTCCTTTCGTCTCCACTTGTTCCCCTCTCTCCTCTCTCTCCCTTTCTTAATCTCCCCTCTCTCTGCCTGCAGCTAGTTAGTGGCCTAGATAGTGATCATTGCAGAAGGTTAGTTACTGTAGTCAAAGAAACAAAACTATGGTAATATGGAATCAAGGGAATGCACACACACATGCAGCAAATATAGCTGTTGCATATTTATTGAATTAGAATGTTCCCTATCCACCATACAGTATAATGCTGTTGATGCTTTTCAGTGTGTTGTGAATATGAATGTGACTGAACTGAGTACTGTATTTCTCAGTGATAAGAAATGGTTGCAAAGAATGCCAAACTGGAACTCCTTAAAGGGCTGCTTTAAGTATCACAAATGCAGGATAGAGTCCATTGCAATGTAAATATACATTCAACAGGTTGAGATTTTCAAAGGTATGTGTTCACTTAAAAAGAAAATATGTGGGATCAACAAATCTAGACCAGGGGTTATTTTTCAGCCTGGACCCAAATGAGAAATGCTGTGTTTTACTGGGACCCAAATGAGAAATGCTGTGTTTTACTGGGACCCAAATGAGAAATGCTGTGTTTTACTGGGACCCAAATGAGAAATGCTGTGTTTTACTGGGACCCAAATGAGAAATGCTGTGTTTTACTGGGACCCAAATGAGAAATGCTGTGTTTTACTGGGACCCAAATGAGAAATGCTGTGTTTTACTGGGACCCAAATGAGAAATACTGTGTTTTACTGGGACCCAAATGAGAAATACTGTGTTTTACTGGGACCCAAATGAGAAATTCTGTGTTTTCCTGGGACCCAAATGAGAAATTCTGTGTTTTCCTGGGACCCAAATGAGAAATTCTGTGTTTTCCTGGGACTCAATCTTATGAAAACATGCAACTACAGTATATGTAAATATTGGTACATTTCATTGCCCTTATGCCTAAAACTAATGCAATATAGACAAAATCAAAGAACAATGGCATGAAATACCCATACAGATAGCTATTCATGTTTATTTTTCCCCATAAAAAATCTGTCTATGTTGGAACTGTTGCTGTTAAAATACAATAAATCATTTTAATTCTGAACTGGAATAAACTGATTGATCACATCACACAGATGCATAATAGAACACTGTTTTTGATAGTGCAACCCTAAGTAACTACAGATGAAAAATGATCAGGCCTACTGTACATCTTACTGTATAAAGTATTGTTGAAAAGTCTAGGTTGAAAATGTAGCTGTTAAAATACAATAAATATATTTTATTCTGAACTGCAATAAACTGATTGATCAAATCGCACAGGTTCAAGTTTTCAACAAGCATGTCTATTCTGGGCTCAGGTTTCGACAGTGTAACACTGAGGTCATGCTCAGCATTATGTCTGTTTCTGGATTTGTTTTTGAAGTATGCCAGAGTTGAGAACCCTGACTCGCATAGGTAAATGGTGCCAAACTGGATCAGAACATCTACTGCTTTCTCAGCCAGGCAGGAGACAGCTTCCTGCTGTACATGAGCAACCCAGAACTGTGTGAGTGTGTTTGCCTCAAAAAGCATCTCGCTTCAATCAGTTTATTCCAGTTCAGAATAACAAATATTACTTGTATTTTGACAGCAACAGTTCCAACCTAGTCTTGTTTTCAACAATAATTTATACAGTAGGCCTGATCATTTTCTTAATTTTTGACTAACGCTAACGTTAGCTAGCTATTAGCTGTGTACAAGGTTTATCACATTTCAGGTAATGACCCAAAATAAAGACTGTGTTAAAGTAACAATGTTTATTACAGCAACAGGGGCAGGCAAACAACAGGTCAAGGCAGGCAGGGGTTGGTAATACAGAGTAGGGAGCAAAGGTACAGGACGGCAGACAGGCTCAGGTCAGGCAGGGGTTGGTAATACAGAGTAGGGAGCAAAGGTACAGGACGGCAGACAGGGTCAGGTCAGGGGAAGGCAGAGTGGTCAGGCAGCCGGGCCCAGAGTCAGGACAGGCAAGGGTCAAAACCAGGAGGGAGAGACTAGGGAAAAGCAGGAGCTGAGACAAAACGCTGGTTGACTTGACAAACAAGGCGAATTGGCAACAGACAAACAGAGAACACAGGTATAAGTACCCAGGGGATAATGGGGAAGATGGACGACACCTGCAGGGGGTGGAGACAAGCACAAGGACAGGTGAAACAAATCAGGGTGTGACAAGGTTGTTGTTTGAAAGAGAAACTCAGATCTACTACTATGAGAGATAGTACTCCCTTATTTCTGCTTATTATCACCTGTTATTAAATGACACCAATGCCTTGCTAGCTGACTTACTCTTCCACTGTCGAAGCACTGTTTCCTGAAGCACTGTTTCCGGAAGCACTGTTTCCATGAAGCACTGTTACATTTAAGTCACTGTTTGCAGACGCTCTGTATCCTGAAGCGACTGTTCAAATCTGGTGAATGCACCTGTTTCCTGAACAGTTTCCGAAGCACTGTTTCCTGAAGCACTGTTTCCTGAAGCACTGTTTCCTGAAGCACTGTTTCCTGAAGCACTGTTTCCTGAAGCCCTGTTTCCTGAAGCCCTGTTTCCTGAAGCCCTGTTTCCTGAAGCACTGTTTCCTGAAGCCCTGTTTCCTGAAGCCCTGTTTCCTGAAGCACTGTTTCCTGAAGCACTGTTTCCTGAAGCCCTGTTTCCTGAAGCCCTGTTTCCTGAAGCACTGTTTCCTGAAGCACTGTTTCCTGAAGCCCTGTTTCCTGAAGCACTGTTTCCTGAAGCCCTGTTTCCTGAAGCCCTGTTTCCTGAAGCACTGTTTCCTGAAGCACTGTTTCCTGAAGCATTCTGCCCTGTTCTGAAAGAACTCCCTGGGTTTTCCATCAAGCTGTGGATGTTTGGTCAGGATGTGTTTTATTAATTTGTTTGTTTTGAGAGACTCATTACTTAGCACTTCCCCACACAAACACATTGTGGGTGCTCCTCATTATTTCATTAATTTTGTATGAAACCAAGAGAGAAACTCATCACTGTATTTGTGTTTCATGACAATTGAGCTTAGTCAGAACTTGTGCCTGGCTTGAGCCCATTGGATGACAGTGGTGAGTGATGGCGAGTGGGAAGGACAAGTCAGAGGCTGACAGGTCATCATCTGCTGCAGTGATCTTCAAGAAAACCTCAGAAAAAAGATTAGGTGAACCGCGAAGCACACGGGCATCTCCCTCTCCCAATCGCGCAGCTGCCAAACTGAGCAGAGACCGCTGCTAAGCTGAGAGGGCACTGAACAGAGAGCACAGTTGCACTTGGCCAAATCAATTCCAGTAATGAATGAAATAATTATACATTTACTCTGACACATTGCGACCCACTATTAACCGGTCCACGACCCATTTTGTGTTGCGACCCACTATTAACCGGTCCGTGACCCATTTTGTGTTGCGACCCACCATTAACCGGTCCACGACCCATTTTGTGTTGCGACCCACCATTAACCGGTCCGCGACCCATTTTGTGTTTCGACCCACACTTTAAGAAAGGCTGATCTAGACCAATGACATCTTTCCAAACTATTTTTGAGTGAACGAGGACAGGAACTTGACTATGTAAACAAAGGCAGTAGAATAACGGAGAAAGATAGAGTGATGGAAAGAACAGAGCAGAAGTGACAGAGACAGAATGAAAGGAATGTGGAGGAAAGGTTGACAGGCAGAAAGGTCAACATCTGGTGAAGGAAACACCAGAGGACTGAGAAAGAAAGAGGAAGAAATAAAGCGAGGCAGAGGAGAGCGCAGCTTGGGAAGGTCACTGAAGGACAGAATACAGAGTCAAAAGATGAGTAAATGAAAGGAGGATGAGGAGAGGATAAGAGAGAAAGAGAGAGAGGTGGCCCAGATTGGGGCTAACCATAGCCTATTCCGATTTCAAACATGACACGCCTATCCCCAAAATCCTCCCAGAATCATCTGGGGACCAACTTCCTACAGCCGCGGCTCTCCTCCGAGAATTTCATTAATCACGCTCACAATTAGACTAGAGAGAGAGACAGGGAGAGAGAGAGAGACAGGGAGACGAGAACAAAGGGGAGTGAGGGACAGAGAGAGAGAGAGGGGGAGCATCAGGGACAGAGAGGAGAGATAGGGATCATCAGGACAGAGAGAGAGAGAGGGGATCATCAGGGACAGAGAGAGAGAGAGGGGGATCATCAGGGACAGAGAGAGAGAGAGAGGATCATCAGGGACAGAGAGAGAGGGATCATCAGGGACAGAGAGGGAGAGAGAGGGAGCATCAGGGACAGAGAGGGAGCATCAGGGACAGAGAGAGAGGGATCATCAGGGACAGAGAGAGATCATCAGGGACAGAGAGAGAGAGAGAGAGAGAGAGAGAGAGAGAGAGAGAGAGAGCATCAGGGACAGAGAGAGACTGAGAGGGAGCATCAGGGACAGAGAGTGAGGACAGAGAGGGATCATCAGGGACAGAGAGAGGGATCATCATCAGGGACAGAGAGGGAGAGAGGAGCATCAGGGACAGAGAGAGAGGGAGCATCAGGGACAGAGAGAGAGAGAGAGAGAGAGAGAGAGAGAGAGAGAGAGGGAGCATCAGGGACAGAGAGAGAGAGAGAGAGAGAGAGATCAGGGACAGAGAGAGAGGGATCATCAGGGACAGAGAGAGAGGGATCATCAGGGACAGAGGGAGAGGGAGCATCAGGGACAGAGAGAGAGAGAGGGAGCATCAGGGACAGAGAGAGAGAGCATCAGGGACAGAGAGAGGGATCATCAGGGACAGAGAGAGAGGATCATCAGGGACAGAGAGAGAGAGAGGGAGCATCAGGGACAGAGAGAGAGAGAGGAGCATCAGGGACAGAGAGAGAGGAGCATCAGGGACAGAGAGAGAGAGAGAGAGACAGAGAGAGAGAGAGAGAGGAGCATCAGGGACAGAGAGAGAGAGAGGGACATCAGGGACAGAGAGAGAGGGATCATCAGGGACAGAGAGAGAGGGATCATCAGGGACAGAGAGAGAGGGAGCATCAGGGACAGAGAGAGAGGGAGCATCAGGGACAGAGAGAGAGGGAGCATCAGGGACAGAGAGAGAGGGATCATCAGGGACAGAGAGAGAGGGATCATCAGGGACAGAGAGAGAGGGAGCATCAGGGACAGAGAGAGAGAGAGAGGGATCATCAGGGACAGAGAGAGAGGGATCATCAGGGACAGAGAGAGAGAGAGAGAGAGAGGGAGCATCGTGGAAAGAGAGAGAGAGAGAGAGAGAGAGAGAGGGAGCATCAGGGACACAGAGAGAGAGGGATCATCAGGGTACAGAGAGGGAGAGAGAGGGATCATCAGGGACAGAGAGAGAGGGATCATCAGGGACAGAGAGAGAGGGAGAGAGAGAGGGGAGCACCGTGGAGAGAGAGAGAGAGAGAGAGAGTGGGAGCATCAGGGACAGAGAGAGGGATCATCAGGGACAGAGAGGGAGAGAGAGGGATCATCAGGACAGAGAGAGAGGGATCATCAGGGACAGAGAGAGAGAGAGGGAAAGCATCAGGGACAGAGAGGGAGAGAGAGGGAGCATCAGGGACAGAGAGGGAGAGAGAGGGATCATCAGGGACAGAGAGAGAGGGATCATCAGGGACAGACAGAGAGAGGAAGCATCAGGGACACAGAGAGAGGGAGCATCAGGGACAGAGAGAGAGGGATCATCAGGGACAGAGAGTGAGAGAGAGGGATCATCAGGGACAGAGAGAGAGAGGGATCATCAGGGACAGAGAGAGAGGGAGCATCAGGGACAGAGAGAGAGGGAGCATCAGGGACAGAGAGGGAGAGGGGGAGCATCAGGGACAGAGAGAGGATCATCAGGGACAGAGAGAGGAAGCATCAGGGACACAGAGAGGAGCATCAGGACAGAGAGAGGATCATCAGGGACAGAGAGTGAGCGAGAGGGATCATCAGGGACATAGAGAGAGAGGGATTATCAGGGACAGAGAGAGGGGAGCATCAGGGACAGAGAGAGAGGGATCATCAGGGACAGAGAGGGGAGAGAGGAAGGGAGCATCAGGGACAGAGAGAGAGGGAGCATCAGGGACAGAGAGAGAGGGATCATCAGGGACAGAGAGGGAGAGAGGGATCATCAGGGACAGAGAGGGAGAGAGGGATCATCGGGGACAGAGGGAGAGAGAGGGATCATCAGGGACAGAGAGGAGCATCAGGGACAGAGAGGATCATCAGGGACAGAGAGGAGAGAGGGATCATCAGGGACAGAGAGAGAGGAGCATCAGGGACAGAGGGATCATCAGGGACAGAGAGAGAGAGAGAGGGAGCATCAGGGACAGAGAGAGGGGATCATCAGGGACAGAGAGAGGGATCATCAGGGACAGAGAGGGAGCATCAGGGACAGAGAGAGAGGGCATCAGGGACAGAGAGAGAGGAAGCATCAGGGACACAGAGAGAGAGGGAATCATCAGGGACAGAGAGGGATCATCAGGGACAGAGAGAGGGAAGCATCAGGGACACAGAGAGGGAGCATCAGGGACAGAGAGAGAGGGAGCATCAGGGACAGAGAGAGAGAGAGAGAGAGAGAGAGAGAGAGAGAGAGAGGGAGCATCAGGGACAGAGAGAGAGAGAGAGAGAGAGAGAGAGAGCATCAGGGACAGAGAGAGGGATCATCAGGGACAGAGAGAGAGGGATCATCAGGGACAGAGGGAGAGGGAGCATCAGGGACAGAGAGAGAGAGAGGGAGCATCAGGGACAGAGAGAGAGACAGAGAGAGAGAGAGAGAGAGAGGGAGCATCAGGGACAGAGAGGGAGAGAGAGGGAGCATCAGGGACAGAGAGAGAGGGAGCATCAGGGACAGAGAGAGAGAGAGAGAGAGAGAGAGACAATAACCCAACAAGAACTAAATGAAAAGCTAAAATCTATTAAATCAAAGAAGGCTTGTGGTCTAGACAACATCAGAAATGAAATGCTGAAAAACAGCACACCTGAGTTGCAAAATGCTGTGCTTAAATTGTTCAACATGGTTTTAACTTCTGGCTGCTTCCCTGATGTCTGGAACCAGGGGCTCATCTCCCCTATCCACAAAAGTGGAGACAAATCAGACCTAATAATTACAGGGGAATTTGCGTAAACAGTAACTTGGGAAAGATTTTCTGTAGCATTTTGAATTCAAGAATTCAAACCTTTCTTCAAGAAAAAATGTAATAAGTAAATGTCAAATTGGCTTTCTCCCTAACCATCGCACTACTGACCATATATACACCTTACACACACTAATTAATAAACACGTCCACCAAAAAAGAGGGCAAAATCTTTGCTTGCTTTATTGACTTTAAAAAAGCATTTGATTCGATTTGGCACCTAAGGGCTATTCTACAAAATTCTACAAAGTGGACTTGGTGGTAAGGTATATGACTTAATAAAATGTATGTACACAGAAAACAAGTGTGCAATAAAAATCAAACACCAAAGAACAGAATTTTTTCACAATGTCGAGGTGTGAGACAAGGCTGCAGTTTGAGTCCAAATCTTTTCAACATTTATATCAATGAATTAGCAGACATGTTGGACCAATCTCCAGCCCCAGGGCTCACACTATTTGACACAGAGTGAAATACCTGCTATATGCTGATGACGTGGTACTTCTATCACCAACCAAAGAAGGTCTTCAACAGAAAATTAATATTCTGGAGCAATATTGCCATAATGGGCCCTGGCAGTAAATTTCCCAAAAAACTAAAATCATGATTTTCCAAAAAAAAAACAGATGTCAGAAACACAAATATAAATTCACCCTGAACAACACCTTAATTGAACACACAAAAAATTACCCTATCTTGGTCTGACCATATCTGCATCGGGAAACTTTAATATGGCAGTGAATGCACTCAAAGAAAAAGCCCGCAGAGCAATGTATGCAATAAAAATGAAATTATTCAAAATCAACATCCCAATTAGAATTTGGACTAAAATATTTGACAGTGTAATCCTACCAATAGCTCTTTATGGAAGTGAGGTTTGGGGGCCACTCAATAAACTGGACTTTAAAATGTGGGACAAACATCCAATTGAAGCCCTACATGCAGAATTCTGTCGGAAAAACCAACAATTCCAGAGAAATACACAAACTAATGCATGTAGGGCAGACTGGGCCGTTTTCCAGTAATAATGAAAATACAGAAAAGATCATTAAAATTTTGGCTACATCTGAATTCAAGTCCAAATTCAAGTCTGCAATTTAAATCACTTCAAACCCAAGAGCTGAGCCCAGAAATTGAGCCCTCTCAGTCAGCTGGTGTTGGACCTCACCAACCAAGCTGACACCAGCACTGCTTCAAAAGAAAGAATTCCAATAAGCAAAATCATGAACCAATCAAAGGAATCATATTTACAACATTGGAAAAATGAAACAAAATCCCAAAGCTGACTAAATTGCTATCTGACCCTAAACAGAGAATATGAATTGGCTGATTATCTCTACTCTGTCAGAATGCAAGCAGAGACAGATCCTTACCAAGTACAGGCTGAGTGACCACCCGATTGGCAATAGAAACCGGCAGACATAAAAAGACATGGCTACCCAAAGAGGAGCTGTGAATGTGGTCACTGCATAACAGGAGGTAAAGACAGAGATGCACTTTCTCCTTTACTGTGATAAATATTCCTCACAAAGAGATTCATTATTCACAGAAATTACTAAACATATTCCAAATTTTTACAAATTGAACCCAGAGGAAAAACTAAGAATACTCATGGGCGAAGGAGCAATGGCTCCTCTTGCAGCCAAATATGTATTTTCCGCCATAGCCTGAGTCACTGAATAATAACATCTACATAATAAGCAGTAACTTAATTGTTATTGCTATTATTGTTATTACTGTAATTATTATTATTTTTGTATTTAATTTTGTATTATTATTTACTACACTTTTATATTTTATATTTGCTATCATTTAGAATTTTGTTACAATGTATATTGTATACATTGTTGCTTTGGCAATATTGACACAATGTTTTTCATGCCAATAAAGCAGTTTGAATTTTTTGAGATGAGAGAGAGAGAGAGCATCAGGGACAGAGAGAGAGGGATCATCAGGGACAGAGAGAGAGAGAGAGAGAGAGAGAGAGAGAGAGAGAGAGAGAGAGAGAGAGAGCATCAGGACAGAGAGAGACTGAGAGGGAGCATCAGGGACAGAGAGGGACAGAGAGGGAGCATCAGGGGACAGAGGGAGAGGGATCATCAGGGACAGAGAGAGAGTCACAGAGAGAGAGAGCATCAGGGACAGAGAGAGAGAGAGAGGGAGCATCAGGGACAGAGAGAGAGGGAGCATCAGGGACAGAGAGAGAGAGAGAGAGAGAGAGAGAGAGAGAGGGAGCATCAGGGACAGAGAGAGAGAGAGAGCATCAGGGACAGAGAGAGAGGATCATCAGGGACAGAGGAGAGGTAGCATCAGGGACAGAGAGAGAGGGAGCATCAGGGATAGAGAGAGAGGAGCATCAGGGACAGAGAGAGAGGGATCATCAGGGACAAAGAGAGAGGGATCATCAGGGACAGAGAGAGGGGAGCGTCAGGGACAGAGAGAGAGAGATCATCAGGGACGAGAGAGAGGGATCATCAGGGACAGAGAGAGAGAGAGAGGGAGCATCGTGGAAAGAGAGAGAGAGAGAGAGAGAGAGAGAGAGAGAGAGGGAGCATCAGGGACACAGAGAGGGATCATCAGGTACAGAGAGGGAGAGAGAGGGATCATCAGGGACAGAGAGAGGGATCATCAGGGGCAGAGAGAGAGGAGAGAGAGGGAGCATCGTGGAAAGAGAGAGAGAGAGAGAGAGAGAGAGAGAGAGAGAGGGAGCATCAGGGACACAGAGAGAGGGATCATCAGGGACAGAGAGGGAGAGAGAGGGATCATCAGGGACAGAGAGAGAGGGATCATCAGGGACAGAGAGAGAGGGAGAGGGAGCATCAGGGACAGAGAGAGGAGAGAGAGGAGCATCAGGGACAGAGAGGGAGAGAGAGGGATCATCAGGGACAGAGAGAGAGGATCATCAGGGACAGAGAGAGAGGAAGCATCAGGGACACAGAGAGAGGGAGCATCAGGGACAGAGAGAGAGGGATCATCAGGGACAGAGAGTGAGAGAGAGGGATCATCAGGGACAGAGAGAGAGGGGCATCAGGGACAGAGAGAGGGATCATCATGGACAGAGAGAGAGGGATCATCAGGGACAGAGAGGGAGAGAGAGGGAGCATCGGGGACAGAGAGAGGGATCATCAGGGACAGAGAGAGAGGAAGCATCAGGGACACAGAGAGAGGGAGCATCAGGGACAGAGAGAGGGATCATCAGGGACAGAGAGTGAGCGAGAGGGATCATCAGGGACATAGAGAGAGGGATTAATCAGGGACAGAGAGAGAGGGAGCATCAGGGACAGAGGGAGAGGGATCATCAGGGACAGAGAGGGAGAGAGAGGGAGCATCAGGGACAGAGAGAGAGGGAGCATCAGGGACAGAGAGAGAGGGATCATCAGGGACAGAGAGGGAGAGAGAGGGATCATCAGGGACAGAGAGGGAGAGAGAGGGATCATCAGGGACAGAGAGGGAGAGAGAGGGATCATCAGGGACAGAGAGAGAGAGGGAGCATCAGGGACAGAGAGAGAGGGATCATCAGGGACAGAGAGGGAGAGAGAGGGATCATCAGGGACAGAGAGAGAGGGAGCATCAGGGACAGAGA
>NW_027015165.1:0-12058 GCF_036934945.1 Oncorhynchus masou masou
CACTGACACACGATAAGACACACAGACATCTCTCTATCTGTCCCCTCTCTGTCATAGTGTAACACTGACACACGATAAGACACACAGACATCTCTCTATCTGTCCCCTCTCTGTCCCATAGTGTAACACTGACACACGATAAGACACAGACATCTCTCTATCTGTCCCCTCTCTGTCATAGTGTAACTCTGACACACGATAAGACACACAGACATCTCTCTATCTGTCCCCTCTCTGTCATAGTGTAACTCTGACACACGATAAAAGACACACAGACATCTCTCTATCTGTCCCCTCTCTGTCATAGTGTAACACTGACACACGATAAGACACACAGACATCTCTCTATCTGTCCCCTCTCTGTCATAGTGTAACACTGACACACGATAAGACACACAGACATCTCTCTATCTGTCCCACTCTCTGTCATAGTGTAACTCCCTGACACACGATAACACACAGACATCTCTCTATCTGTCCCCTCTCTGTCATAGTGTAACACTGACACACGATAAGACACAGACATCTCTCTATCTGTCCCCTCGCTGTCATAGTGTAACTCTGACACACGATAAGACACACAGACATCTCTCTCTTGCGCTATGTCCTCTTTTTCTTTTCCCATTACCTCATTTTCTCTTGCCTTCTCTCTCTCTCTCTCTTTTTTTCTTTTTTGGTAAAAGTAGAAGAGTAGTAATGAGTTGCATTTACTGTGCTTCCTTTCACCAATCAGAGGTCTTTATATTGGGAGGGGAGTCATTTTGTCCACCAGCAATGGTGGCCATTTTTGGAAAGAGAGAGAAGTGCAGCGAGATCTTTGGTGACCACAGAACCTGGGTTGAACATCTCATCCTAAGGGATCTACAGGGCAGGGTCCCTGTTACTATCCTGGGCAGGGTCCCTGTTACTATCCTGGTCAGGGTCCCTGTTACTATCCTGGTCAGGGTCCCTGTTACTATCCTGGTCAGGGTCCCTGTTACTATCCTGGGCAGGGTCCCTGTTACTATCCTGGGCAGGGTCCCTGTTACTATCCTGGTCAGGGTCCCTGTTACTATCCTGGGCAGGGTCCCTGTTACTATCCTGGGCAGGGTCCCTGTTACTATCCTGGGCAGGGTCCCTGTTACTATCCTGGGCAGGGTCCCTGTTACTATCCTGGTCAGGGTCCCTGTTACTATCCTGGTCAGGGTCCCTGTTACTATCCTGGTCAGGGTCCCTGTTACTATCCTGGGCAGGGTCCCTGTTACTATCCTGGTCAGGGTCCCTGTTACTATCCTGGTCAGGGTCCCTGTTACTATCCTGGGCAGGGTCCCTGTTACTATCCTGGGCAGGGTCCCTGTTACTATCCTGGTCAGGGTCCCTGTTACTATCCTGGTCAGGGTCCCTGTTACTATCCTGGGCAGGGTCCCTGTTACTATCCTGGGCAGGGTCCCTGTTACTATCCTGGGCAGGGGCATTGGATTCTCTTTAGAGTAGACCAGAGGAAGGCGGTCTCTCGACCAGCCCAACCCTGTTTATCTTCACAGGGTCTCTCGACCGGACCAACCCTGTTTATCTTCACAGGGGTCTCTCGACCAGCCCAACCCTGTTCATCTTCACAGGGGGTCTCTCGACCGGACCAACCCTGTTTATCTTCACAGGGGTCTCTCGACCGGACCAACCCTGTTTATCTTCACAGGGGGTCTCTCGACCAGCCCAACCCTGTTTATCTTCACAGGGGTCTCTCGACCGGACCAACCCTGTTTATCTTCGGACCAGCCCAACCCTGTTCATCTTCACGGGGGGTCTCTCGACCGGACCAACCCTGTTTATCTTCACAGGGTCTCTCGACCAGCCCAACCCTGTTTATCTTCACAGGGGGTCTCTCGACCGGACCAACCCTGTTTATCTTCACAGGGAGTCTCTCGACCGGACCAACCCTGTTTATCTTCACAGGGGGTCTCTCGACGGACCAACCCTGTTTATCTTCAAGGGGTCTCTCGACCAGCCCAACCCTGTTTATCTTCACAGGGGTCTCTCGACGGACCAACCCTGTTTATCTTCACAGGGGGTCTCTCGGCCGGACCAACCCTGTTTATCTTCACAGGGGGTCTCTCGACCGGACCAGCCCTGTTTATCTTCACAGGGGTCTCTCGACCGGACCAACCCTGTTTATCTTCACAGGGGTCTCTCGACCAGACCAACCCTGTTTATCTTCACAGGGGCCCTCGACCAGCCCAACCCTGTTCATCTTCACAGGGGTCTCTCGACCAGCCCAACCCTGTTTATCTTCACAGGGGGTCTCTCGACCAGCCCAACCCTGTTTATCTTCACAGGGGTTTCTCGACCAGCCCAACCCTGTTTATCTTCACAGGGGGTCTCTCGACCAGCCCAACCCTGTTTATCTTCACAGGGGGTCTCTCGGGACCGGACCAACCCTGTTTATCTTCACAGGGGTCTCTCGACCGGACCAACCCTGTTTATCTTCACAGGGGGTCTCTCGACGGACCAACCCTGTTCATCTTCACAGGGGGTCTCTCGACCGGACCAACCCTGTTTATCTTCACAGACAGCGTACCTAACTAATGACAGGAGCACAGATCTCCGGCTGTTTGTTTGGAATGGTGTTGGTGAATGTATATACCCTTTCTAGATGGACTTTACTGCTGAGAGGCATGAACACAAATGACGAATGTTTCCTGGAGTATCTGTGGAGCTGCCTTAATGCGCACCACACACACACACACACACACACACACACACACACACACACACACACACACACACACACACACACACAGACACAGACAAAAACACACACACACACATACACACAACACACACACACAGACAAAAACACACACACACAGACACACACACACACACACACACACACACACACACACACACACACACACACACACACACACACACACACACACACACACACACACACACACACACACACACACAGACACACACAGACAAAAACACACACACACACAGACAAAACACACACACACAGACAAAAACACACACACACACACACACAAACACACACACACAGACAAACACACACACACACAGACAAAAAACACACACACACACACACACAAACACAGACAAAAACACACACACACACACACACACACACACAAACACAGACAAAAACACACACACACACACACACACACACACACACACACATACACACACACATACATACATACACACCTCTTCATAAAGTTGACATATCACCAGTAATGCAATATGGTTAACGCACAGTTTTCCTGTTTCACAGTTGTACAGCAGCTTTTAGATAGGGTCTGAGAAGCTCTCAGCAAGGTTATCTACGCTACCAGAGTGCTGCCTTATCAGAAAATGGATTTGGCCAAGAGGTGTTGTTAATCTCTCCAGAGCCCGTTCTCTCCCACAGTCGCTCCATTGTGCACCGAGACATCTTTATCTCCCCCGCCAATCGGTGGCCTTTTTGGCTCAGACAGGGTGTCACTGGTTTGGTGTAAATCAAAAATGTGTATTTCCCTCTTGTCCAGATTAGCTGGGTTGGGTGCTGAGGCCTGCTGTCGGTGTCTCCTGAGAGAGCAGAGGAAAAGCCCATCTATTACACAGCATTCACTGGCAGACAGACATTCTCATCGACGGGGCTGCAGTGGAGCAGGCTGGGAGCTTCAAGTTCCTTGGTGTCCACATCACCAACTAACATGGTTAGAGTGTAGAGGCGGTAGGTAGCCTAGTGGTTAGAGTGTAGAGGTGGTAGGTAGCCTAGTGGTTAGAGTGTAGAGGCGGTAGGTAGCCTAGTGGTTAGAGTGTAGGGGCGGTAGGTAGCCTCGTGTTTAGAGTGTAGGGGTGGTAGGTAGTCTAGTTGTTAGAGTGTAGGGGTGGTAGGTAGTCTAGTTGTTAGAGTGTAGGGGTGGTAGGTAGTCTAGTGGTTAGAGAGTAGAGGTGGTAGGTAGTCTAGTCGTTAGAGTGTAGGGGTGGTTGGTAGTCTAGTGGTTAGAGTGTAGGGGTGGTAGGTAGCCTAGTGGTTAGAGTGCAGGGGTGGTAGGTAGTCTAGTGGTTAGAGTGTAGGGGTGGTAGGTAGTCTAGTGGTTAGAGAGTAGGGGTGGTAGGTAGCCTAGTGGTTAGAGTGTAGGGGTGGTAGGTAGTCTAGTGGTTAGAGTGTAGGGGTGGTAGGTAGTCTAGTGGTTAGAGTGTAGGGGTGGTAGGTAGTCTAGTGGTTAGAGAGTAGGGGTGGTAGGTAGCCTAGTGGTTAGAGTGTAGGGGTGGTAGGTAGCCTAGTTGTTAGAGTGTAGGGGTGGTAAGTAGCCTAGTGGTTAGAGTGTAGGGGTGGTAGGTAGCCTAGTGGTTAGAGTGTAGGGGTGGTAGGTAGCCTCGTGGTTAGAGTGTAGGGGTGGTAGGTAGCCTTGTGGTTAGAGTGTAGGGGTGGTAGGTAGTCTAGTGGTTAGAGTGTAGGGGTGGTAGGTAGTCTAGTGGTTAGAGAGTAGAGGTGGTAGGTAGTCTAGTCGTTAGAGTGTAGGGGTGGTTGGTAGTCTAGTGGTTAGAGTGTAGGGGTGGTAGGTAGCCTAGTGGTTAGAGTGCAGGGGTGGTAGGTAGTCTAGTGGTTGGGAAGTGTAGGGGTGGTTGGTAGTCTAGTGGTTAGAGTGTAGGGGTGGTAGGTAGTCTAGTGGTTAGAGTGTAGGGGTGGTAGGTAGTCTAGTTGTTAGAGAGTAGAGGTGGTAGGTAGTCTAGTGGTTAGAGTGTAGAGGCGGTAGGTAGTCTAGTGGTTAGAGTGTAGGGGCGGTAGGCAGCCTAGTGGTTAGAGTGTAGGGGGTAGGTAGTCTAGTGGATAGAGTGTAGGGGTGGTAGGTAGCCTAGTGGTTAGAGTGTAGGGGTGGTAGGTAGTCTAGTGGTTAGAGAGTAGAGGTGGTAGGTAGTCTAGTGGTTAGAGTGTAGGGGCGGTAGGTAGTCTAGTGGTTAGAGTGTAGGGCTGGTAGGTAGTCTAGTGGTTAGAGTGTAGGGGCGGTAGGTAGTCTAGTGGTTAGAGAGTAGGGGTGGTAGGTAGCCTAGTGGTTAGAGTGTTGGGGTGGTAGGTAGCCTAGTTGTTAGAGTGTAGGGGTGGTAGGTAGCCTAGTGGTTAGAGTGTAGGGGGTGGTAGGTAGCCTAGTGGTTAGAGTGTAGGGGTGGTAGGGTAGCCTAGTGGTTAGAGTGTAGGGGTGGTAGGTAGTCTAGTGGTTAGAGTGTAGGGGTGGTAGGTAGTCTAGTGGTTAGAGTGTAGGGGTGGTTGGTAGTCTAGTGGTTAGAGTGTAGGGGTGGTAGGTAGTCTAGTGGTTAGAGTGTAGGGGTGGTAGGTAGTCTAGTGGTTAGAGTGTAGGGGTGGTAGGTAGTCTAGTGGTTAGAGTGTAGGGGTGGTAGGTAGTCTAGTGGTTAGAGAGTAGAGTGTGGTAGGTAGTCTAGTGGTTAGAGTGTAGGGGTGGTTGGTAGTCTAGTGGTTAGAGTGTAGGGGTGGTAGGTAGCCTAGTGGTTAGAGTGTAGGGGTGGTAGGTAGTCTAGTGGTTAGAGTGTAGGGGTGGTTGGTAGTCTAGTGGTTAGAGTGTAGGGGTGGTAGGTAGTCTAGTGGTTAGAGTGTAGGGGTGGTAGGTAGTCTAGTGGTTAGAGAGTAGAGGTGGTAGGTAGTCTAGTGGTTAGAGTGTAGGCGGTAGGTAGTCTAGTGGTTAGAGTGTAGGGGCGGTAGGCAGCCTAGTGGTTAGAGTGTAGGGGTGGTAGGTAGTCTAGTGGTTAGAGTGTAGGGGTGGTAGGTAGCCTAGTGGTTAGAGTGTAGGGGTGGTAGGTAGCCTTGTGGTTAGACTGTAGGGGTGGTAGGTAGCCTAGTGGTTAGAGTGTAGGGGTGGTAGGTAGCCTTGTTATTGGTTAGAGTGTAGGGGCGGTAGGCAGCCTAGTGGTTAGAGTGTAGGGGTGGTAGGTAGTCTAGTTGTTAGAGAGTAGGGGTGGTAGGTAGTCTAGTGGTTAGAGTGTAGGGGTGGTAGGTAGTCTAGTGGTTAGAGTGTAGGGGTGGTAGGTAGTCTAGTGGTTAGAGAGTAGGGGTGGTAGGTAGCCTAGTGGTTAGAGTGTAGGGGTGGTAGGTAGCCTAGTTGTTAGAGTGTAGGGTGGTAAGTAGCCTAGTGGTTAGAGTGTAGGGGTGGTAGGTAGCCTAGTGGTTAGAGTGTAGGGGTGGTAGGTAGCCTAGTGGTTAGAGTGTAGGGGTGGTAGGTAGCCTAGTGGTTAGAGTGTAGGGGTGGTAGGTAGTCTAGTGGTTAGAGTGTAGGGGTGGTAGGTAGTCTAGTGGTTAGAGAGTAGAGGTGGTAGGTAGTCTAGTCGTTAGAGTGTAGGGGTGGTTGGTAGTCTAGTGGTTAGAGTGTAGGGGTGGTAGGTAGCCTAGTGGTTAGAGTGCAGGGGTGGTAGGTAGTCTAGTGGTTAGAGTGTAGGGGTGGTTGGTAGTCTAGTGGTTAGAGTGTAGGGGTGGTAGGTAGTCTAGTGGTTAGAGTGTAGGGGTGGTAGGTAGTCTAGTGGTTAGAGTAAGAGGTGGTAGGTAGTCTAGTGGTTAGAGTGTAGAGGCGGTAGGTAGTCTAGTGGTTAGAGTGTAGGGGCGGTAGGCAGCCTAGTGGTTAGAGTGTACGGGGTGGTAGGTAGTCTAGTGGATAGAGTGTAGGGGTGGTAGGTAGCCTAGTGGTTAGAGTGTAGGGGTGGTAGGTAGTCTAGTGGTTAGAGAGTAGAGGTGGTAGGTAGTCTAGTGGTTGGTAGGTAGTCTAGTGGTTAGAGTGTAGGGGTGGTAGGTAGTCTAGTGGTTAGAGTGTAGGGGTGGTAGGTAGTCTAGTGGTTAGAGAGTAGGGGTGGTAGGTAGCCTAGTGGTTAGAGTGTAGGGGTGGTAGGTAGCCTAGTTGTTAGAGTGTAGGGGTGGTAAGTAGCCTAGTGGTTAGAGTGTAGGGGTGGTAGGTAGCCTAGTGGTTAGAGTGTAGGGGTGGTAGGTAGCCTAGTGGTTAGAGTGTAGGGGTGGTAGGTAGCCTAGTGGTTAGAGTGTAGGGGTGGTAGGTAGTCTAGTGGTTAGAGTGTAGGGGTGGTAGGTAGTCTAGTGGTTAGAGAGTAGAGGTGGTAGGTAGTCTAGTCGTTAGAGTGTAGGGGTGGTTGGTAGTCTAGTGGTTAGAGTGTAGGGGTGGTAGGTAGCCTAGTGGTTAGAGTGCAGGGGGTGGTAGGTAGTCTAGTGGTTAGAGTGTAGGGGTGGTTGGTAGTCTAGTGGTTAGAGTGTAGGGGTGGTAGGTAGTCTAGTGGTTAGAGTGTAGGGGTGGTAGGTAGTCTAGTTGTTAGAGTAGAGGTGGTAGGTAGTCTAGATGTTAGAGTGTAGGCGTAGGTAGTCTAGTGGTTAGAGTGTAGGGGCGGTAGGCAGCCTAGTGGTTAGAGTGTGAGGGTGGTAGGTAGTCTAGTGGATAGAGTGTGAGGGTGGTAGGTAGCCTAGTGGTTAGAGTGTAGGGGTAGAGTAGGTAGTCTAGTGGTTAGAGAGTAGAGGTGGTAGGTAGTCTAGTGGTTAGAGTGTGGGCGGTAGGTAGTCTAGTGGTTAGAGTGTAGGGCTGGTAGGTAGTCTAGTGGTTAGAGTGTGGGGCGGTAGGTAGTCTGAGTGGTTAAGAGTAGGGGTGGTAGGTAGACTAGTGGTTAGAGTGTTGGGGTGGTAGGTAGCCTAGTTGTTAGAGTGTAGGGGTGGTAGGTAGCCTAGTGGTTAGAGTGTAGGGGTGGTAGGTAGCCTAGTGGTTAGAGTGTAGGGGTGGTAGGTAGCCTAGTGGTTAGAGTGTAGGGGTGGTAGGTAGTCTAGTGGTTAGAGTGTAGGGGTGGTAGGTAGTCTAGTGGTTAGAGTGTAGGGGTAGTTGGTAGTCTAGTGGTTAGAGTGTAGGGGTGGTAGGTAGTCTAGTGGTTAGAGTGTAGGGGTGGTAGGTAGTCTAGTGGTTAGAGTGTAGGGGTGGTAGGTAGTCTAGTGGTTAGAGTGTAAGGGGTGGTAGGTAGTCTAGTGGTTAGAGTAGGAGTGGTAGGTAGTCTAGTGGTTAGAGTGTAGGGGTGGTTGGTAGTCTAGTGGTTAGAGTGTAGGGAATTGGTAGTAGCCTAGTGGTTAGAGTGTAGGGGTGGTAGGTAGTCTAGTGGTTAGAGTGTAGGGGTGGTTGGTAGTCTAGTGGTTAGAGTGTAGGGTGGTAGGTAGTCTAGTGGTTAGAGTGTAGGGGTGGTAGGTAGTCTAGTGGTTAGAGAGTAGAGGTGGTAGGTAGTCTAGTGGTTAGAGTGTAAGAGGCGGTAGGTAGTCTAGTGGTTAGAGTGTAGGGCGGTAGGCAGCCTAGTGGTTAGAGTGTAGGGGTGGTAGGTAGTCTAGTGGTTAGAGTGTAGGGGTGGTAGGTAGCCTAGTGGTTAGAGTGTAGGGGTGGTAGGTAGCCTTGTGGTTAGAGTGTAGGGGTGGTAGGTAGCCTAGTGGTTAGAGTGTAGGGGTGGTAGGTAGCCTTGTGGTTAGAGTGTAGGGGCGGTAGGCAGCCTAGTGGTTAGAGTGTAGGGGTGGTAGGTAGTCTAGTGGTTAGAGTGTAGGGGTGGTAGGTAGCCTAGTGGATTTAAGTGTAGGGGTGGTGATGGCTTTAGTGGATTTAGGATATAGGGTAGGCCAGAAGCCTTGTGGATTTGGGTATAGCAAGGTGGTAGGTAGTTTACAAGGAAGTAGGTTGGGAGTGTAGGGCGGTAGGCAGCCTAGTGGTTAGAGGGGATCTAGGGATGGTAGGTAGCCTCGTAGTTAAATTCTATGGGGTGGTAGGTAGTCTAGTGGTTAGAGTGTAGGGGTGGTAGGTAGTCTAGTGGTTAGGTGTAGGGTGGTAGGTAGTCTAGTGGTTAAATTAAGGTGGTAGGTAGTCTAGTGGTTAGAGTGTAGGGGTGGTTGTTTAGTCTAATTATGGTTAGAGTGTAGGGGTGGTAGGTAGTCTAGTGGTTAGAGTGTAGGAACAGTAGGTAGTCTAGTTGTTAGAGAGTAGGGGTGGTTGGTAGACTAGTGGTTAGAGTGTAGGGGTGGTAGGTAGTCTAGTGGTTAGAGTGTAGGGGTGGTTGGTAGTCTAGTGGTTAGAGTGTAGGGGTGGTAGGTAGTCTAGTGGTTAGAGTGTAGGGGTGGTAGGTAGTCTAGTTGTTAGAGAGTAGGGGTGGTTGGTAGACTAGTGGTTAGAGTGTAGGGGTGGTAGGTAGTCTAGTGGTTAGAGTGTAGGGGTGGTAGGTAGTCTAGTGGTTAGAGTGTAGGGGTGGCAGGTAGTCTAGTGGTTAGAGTGTAGGGTGGTAGGGTAGTCTAGTGGTTAGAGTGTAGGGGTGGTAGGTAGTCTAGTGGTTAGAGTGTAGGGGTGGTTGGTAGTCTAGTGGTTAGAGTGTAGGGGTGGTAGGTAGTCTAGTGGTTAGAGTGTAGGGGTGGTTGGTAGTCTAGTGGTTAGAGTGTAGAGGTGGTAGGTAGTCTAGTGGTTAGAGTGTAGGGGCGGTAGGCAGCCTAGTGGTTAGAGTGTAGGGGTGGTAGGTAGCCTCGTGGTTAGAGTGTAGGGGTGGTAGGTAGTCTAGTGGTTAGAGTGTAGGGGTGGTAGGTAGTCTAGTGGTTAGAGTGTAGGGGTGGTAGGTAGTCTAGTGGTTAGAGAGTAGAGGTGGTAGGTAGTCTAGTGGTTAGAGTGTAGGGGTGGTAGGTAGTCTAGTGGTTAGAGTGTAGGGGTGGTAGGTAGTCTAGTGGTTAGAGTGTAGGGGTGGTAGGTAGTCTAGTGGTTAGAGTGTAGGGCGGTAGGCAGCCTAGTGGTTAGAGTGTAGGTGGTAGGTAGCCCATGGTTAGAGGTAGGGGTGGTAGGTAGTCTAGTGGTTAGAGTGTAGGGGTGGTAGGTAGTCTAGTGGTTAGAGTGTAGGGGTGGTAGGTAGTCTAGTGGTTAGAGAGTAGAGGTGGTAGGTAGTCTAGTGGTTAGAGTGTAGGGGTGGTTGGTAGTCTAGTGGTTAGAGTGTAGGGGTGGTAGGTAGTCTAGTGGTTAGAGTGTAGGGGTGGTAGGTAGTCTAGTTGTTGAAGATAGGGGTGGTTGGTAGACTAGTGGTTAGAGTGTAGGAATGGGCAAGGTGATCAGTGGTTAGAGTGTAGGGGTGTGGTGATCCTAGGTGGTTAGAGAGTAGGGGTGGTAGGTAGCCACAATGGTTAGAGTAGGGGTGGTTGGTAGACTAGTGGTTAGAGTGAGGCAGTAGGTAGTCTAGTGGTTAGAGTGTAGGGGTGGTAGGTAGTCTAGTGGTTAGAGTGTAGGGGTGGTTGGTAGACTAGTGGTTAGAGAGTAGGGGTGGTTGGTAGACTAGTGGTTAGAGTAACAGAAAAGTTGGTAGAACAAATCCCTGAGCTGACAAGGTAAAAATCTGTTGTTCTCCTCCTGAACAGGGAAGTTAACTCACTGTTCCCCGGTAGGCCGTCATTATAAATAAGAATTTGTTCTTAACTGACTTGCCTGGTTAAATAAAAAACATATTTTTTTGTTGATGGTATTTTTCATAAAACTATTTGGTTAAGGGCTTGTAAGTAAAAATTTCACTGTAAGGTGTATTGTATTAGCATGTGACAAATACAATTTGATGATTTGATTTACATGTGAGTAATTTAGCAGACAGAGTGACTTACAGTATTGAGTACATATATACTGGTCCCCTGTGGGAATTGAACTCACAACCCAGACATTGGCAGCGCCATGCTCTAGCAACTGAGCCACAAGAGACCCTGTGTGGCAGACAGACAGGAATCTCACAAGCAGGTTTCTTTCTCTTTGTCTCTCTCTCCTCTCTCTACCTCCCTCTCTTTCTCTCCCCCTCTCTCTACCCTTCTCTCTCTATCTCTCTCTCTACCTCCTGTCTCTCTCTACCTCCTCTCTCTTCCCCCCCTCTCTACCTCCTCTCTCTTTCCCTCTGTATCTCCTCTCTATGTCTTTCCCTCTGTCTCACACACAAAGGAAATTCAAATCACCAGGGTTCAATCAATGTAGAATATCTCCTCCTCTCAGCCCTCTCCTGACATTGTCGGAGCCGTCCCGTGTGTTACCATGTACATTCACTCTTCCTTTTGTCTTGTCAACATACTTTCTTATTGCCGTAGCTGTCAACATTTCTGACTGCTGGACTAGTCAAAATCAAGTCAAAACAAATTGTATGTTATTGTGAGTGTAGTGAAATGCTTGTGCTTCTAGACAGTGCAGCAATATCTAACAGGTAATATCTAACAATTTCACAACAAAACCTAATACACACAATCTATTTCATAACTATACTAGGCGGACCTGTTTGGTTATGACAGGGTCAGTTGACACTGTTCCAGGGTCAGTTTTCCCTCCAGTGCATTTCTTTTAGACACGCCAGTCCTGGACCCGTATCCACACAACTGTCTCCGAGTAGAAGTACTGATCTAGGATCAGTTTAGCCGTATCCACAACTGTCTCTCCAGTGAAAGTACTGATCTAGGATCAGTTTAGCCTTTAAATGAGTCAGATTGTATGGATAGAGGTATTGACAGATACTAGATCAACACGGCCACTATTAGACGCTTTGTGGATACGGGCGTCGTTCTACAATGAGCTGGCTGGAACTACAAAGTTAAATATGGCCTGACATGATTATGAGTTACACCTGTACAACCCAGTTACACCTGTACAACCCAGTTACACCTGTACAACCCAGTTACACCTGTACAACCCAGTTACACCTGTACAACCCAGTTACACCCTGTTACAACCCAGTTACCTGTACAACCAGTTACCTGTACAACCCAGTTACACCTGTACAGCAGTTACACCTGTACAACCCAGTTACACCTGTACAACCCAGTTACACCTGTACACCTCCAGAACTGCTGTCTGACACGGATGCTGAAATGAGGCCCTGGCTATTTAGGGTATGTAGCAGGGAGAGAGAGGTGGAGGGAGGAGAGAGAGAGAGAGGTGGGGAGGGAGAGAGAGAGAGAGAGAGGTGGGAGAGAGAGAGAGGAGAGGTGGGGAGGGAGAGAGAGAGGGGGTGGGGAGAGAGAGAGAGAGAGGGGGGAGGGAGGGAGAGAGAGAGG
>NW_027015166.1:0-12054 GCF_036934945.1 Oncorhynchus masou masou
CCTTATTTCCCTCTCATTGCTATTTTCCTACTATCTCTCTTACCTTATTTCCCTCTCATTGCTGTTTCGTACTATCTCTCTCTTACCTTATTTCCCTCTCATTGCTGTTTTTCTACTATCTCTCTCTTACCTTATTTCCCTCTCATTGCTGTTTCGTACTATCTCTCTCTTACCTTATTTCCCTGTCATTGTTGTTTTCCTACTATCTCTCTCTTACTCTTATTTCCCTCTCATTGCTGTTTTACTACTATCTCTCTCTTACCTTATTTCCCTCTCATTGTTGTTTTCCTACTATCTCTCTCTTACCTTATTTCCCTCTCATTGCTGTTTTACTACTATCTCTCTCTTACCTTACTTCCCTGTCATTGTTGTTTTCCTACTATCTCTCTCTTACTCTTATTTCCCTCTCATTGCTGTTTTACTACTATCTCTCTCTTACCTTATTTCCCTCTCATTGTTGTTTTCCTACTATCTCTCTCTTACCTTATTTCCCTCTCATTGTTGTTTTCCTACTATCTCTCTCTTACCTTATTTCCCTGTCATTGTTGTTTTCCTACTATCTCTCTCTTACTCTTATTTCCCTCTCATTGCTGTTTTACTACTATCTCTCTCTTACCTTATTTCCCTGTCATTGTTGTTTTCCTACTATCTCTCTCTTACTCTTATTTCCCTCTCATTGCTGTTTTCCTACTATCTCTCTCTTACTCTTATTTCCCTGTCATTGCTGTTTTACTACTATCTCTCTCTTACCTTATTTCCCTCTCATTGCTGTTTTACTACTATCTCTCTCTTACCTTATTTCCCTGTCATTGTTGTTTTCCTACTATCTCTCTCTTACTCTTATTTCCCTCTCATTGCTGTTTTACTACTATCTCTCTCTTACCTTATTTCCCTGTCATTGTTGTTTTCCTACTATCTCTCTCTTACTCTTATTTCCCTCTCATTGCTGTTTTACTACTATCTCTCTCTTACCTTATTTCCCTCTCATTGCTGTTTTACTACTATCTCTCTCTTACCTTATTTCCCTCTCATTGTTGTTTTCCTACTATCTCTCATTTTCTTGCTCCTGCCGCTCTCTTTCTTCTCTATTCTTTCCATTCCTCATTTTTTTTAAATGTAACCTTTATTTACCTTTATTTAACTAGGGAAAGTCAGTTAAGAACAAATTCTTATTTACAATGACGGCCTACCCCGGCCAAACCCAGACGATGCTGGGCCAATTTTGCGCCGCCCTATGGGACTCCCAATCACGGCCAGATGTGATACAGCCTGGGATCGAACTAGGGACTGACTGTAGTGATGCCTCTTGCCCTGAGATGTAATGTCTTAGACCGCTGCGCCACATCACCCTGTCTCTCAGTGTCCTCATCAGTTCTCGTCAGCAGAACTAGTATGAGCAGAGCAGTTATGTGTTAATTACCCTGACAGGTGAGTGTGAGCAGAGCAGTGTGTTAATTACCCTGGCAGGTGGGTATACAAGGGTATGTTTGGCAGCATGAGTGAAGGATGCTATGTTTTACGAAATAGGATGCCGATTCTAAATGTAATTTTGGATTGGAGATGCTTAATGTGAGTCTGGAAGGAGAGTTTACAGTCTAAGTGAGTGATGGGAGGATGGGCAGAGTGGGTGAACTTGCACAGTTGCCCACGTACAGTACTGTAGTGTAGCTTCCCACCCTCTAATCTAATCCACAAGCTTCACATCGATTCAGATATGACTAGGTTGATAGGAGGAGATATGACTAGGTTGATAGGAGATTGTGTTTTGCTCTGCTCTGTTCTCACTTCTCTCTTTTTCTCCATCACAGGCAAGCACATATTTATTTTTCTTTTTTTACCTTAATTTAACTAGGCAAGTCAGTTAAGAACACATTCTTATTTTCAATGACGGTCAAGGGTCGGTGGGTTAACTGCCTGTTCAGGGGCAGAACGACAGATTTGTGCCTTGTCAGCTCGGGGTTTGAACTTGCAACCTTCTGTCTCCATCTCATTTGTCCATCTCTTGTTTTTATTTTCCTTTGCCTTTGGCACTCCATCTCTCTATCCTTCTACTCCATCTCTATCCTTCTACTCCATCTCTCTATCCTTCTACTCCATCTCTATCCTTCTACTCCATCTCTCTATCCTTCTACTCCATCTCTCTATCCTTCTACTCCATCTCTATCCTTCTACTCCATCTCTATCCTTCTACTCCATCTCTCTAGCCTTCCACTCCACTTATCTAGCCTCCACTCTATCTCTCTAGCCTTCCACTCCATCTATCTAGCCTCCACTCCATCTATCCAGGCTTCCACTCCATCTCTCTAGCCTTCCAGTCCATCTCTCTTGCCTTCTACTCCATCTCTCTATACTTCTACTCCATCTCTCTAGCATTCCACTCCATGTATCTAGCCTCCACTCCATCTCTCTAGCCTTCCACTCCATCTCTATAGCCTTCCACTCCATCTATCTAGCCTTCCACTCCATCTATCTAGCCTTCCACTCCATGTATCTAGCCTTCCACTCCACCACTAGGTCCTTCCACTCCAGCTCGCTAGCCTTCCACTCCATCTATCTAGCCTTCCACTCCATATCTCTAGCCTTCCAGTCCATCTATCTAGCCTTCCACTCCATCTATCTAGCCTTCCACTCCATGTATCTAGCCTTCCACTCCACCACTCTGTCCTTCCACTCCAGCTCGCTAGCCTTCCACTCCATCTATCTAGCCTTCCACTCCATATCTCTAGCCTTCCAGTCCATCTATCTTGCCTTCCACTCCATCTATCTAGTCTTCCACTCCACCTTGCTAGCCTTCCACTCCATCTATCTAGCCTTCCACTCCATCTCTCTAGCCTTCCAGTCCATCTATCTAGCCTTCCACTCCATCTATCTAGTCTTCCACTCGACCTCTCTAGCCTTCCACTCCACCTTGCTGCCTTCCACTCCATCTATCTAGCCTTTCACTCCATCTCTCTAGCCTTCCAGTCCATCTATCTAGCCTTCCACTCCATCAATCTAGTCTTCCACTCGACCTCTCTAGCCTTCCAGTCCATCTCTAGCCTTCCACTCCATCCCTCTAGCCTTCCAGTCCATCTCTCTAGCCTTCCACTCGACCTCTCTAGCCTTCCAGTCCATCTCTCTAGCCTTCCACTCCATCCCTCTAGCCTTCCACTCCATCTCTATAGCCTTCCACTCCATCTATCTAGCATTCCACTCCATCTCTCTAGCCTTCCACTCGACCTCTCTAGCCTTCCAGTCCATCTCTATAGCCTTCCACTCCATCTATCTAGCATTCCACTCCATCTCTCTAGCCTTTCACTCGACCTCTCTAGCCTTCCAGTCCATCTCTCTAGCCTTCCACTCCATCCCTCTAGCCTTCCACTCCATCTCTATAGCCTTCCACTCCATCTCTATAGCCTTCCACTCCATCTATCTAGCCTTCCACTCCATCTATCTAGCCTTCCACTCCATCTCTCTATCCTTCTACTCCATCTCTCTATCCTTCTACTCCATCTCTATCCTTCTACTCCATCTCTATATCCTTCTACTCCATCTCTCTATCCTTCCACTCCATCTCTCTATCCTTCTACTCCATCTCTCTATCCTTCTACTCCATCTCTCTATCCTTCTACTCCATCTCTCTATCCTTCTACTCCATCTCTCTATCCTTCTACTCCATCTCTCTATCCTTCTACTCCATCTCTCTATCCTTCTACTCCATCTCTCTATCCTTCTACTCCATCTCTCTATCCTTCTACTCCATCTCTCTAGCCTTCCACTCCACTTATCTAGCCTCCACTCTATCTCTCTAGCCTTCCACTCCATCTATCTAGCCTCCACTCCATCTATCCAGGCTTCCACTCCATCTCTCTAGCCTTCCAGTCCATCTCTCTTGCCTTCTACTCCATCTCTCTATACTTCTACTCCATCTCTCTAGCATTCCACTCCATCTATCTAGCCTCCACTCCATCTCTCTAGCCTTCCACTCCATCTCTATAGCCTTCCACTCCATCTATCTAGCCTTCCACTCCATCTATCTAGCCTTCCACTCCATGTATCTAGCCTTCCACTCCACCACTAGGTCCTTCCACTCCAGCTCGCTAGCCTTCCACTCCATCTATCTAGCCTTCCACTCCATATCTCTAGCCTTCCAGTCCATCTATCTAGCCTTCCACTCCATCTATCTAGCCTTCCACTCCATGTATCTAGCCTTCCACTCCACCACTCTGTCCTTCCACTCCAGCTCGCTAGCCTTCCACTCCATCTATCTAGCCTTCCACTCCATATCTCTAGCCTTCCAGTCCATCTATCTAGCCTTCCACTCCATCTATCTAGTCTTCCACTCCACCTTGCTAGCCTTCCACTCCATCTATCTAGCCTTCCACTCCATCTCTCTAGCCTTCCAGTCCATCTATCTAGCCTTCCACTCCATCTATCTAGTCTTCCACTCGACCTCTCTAGCCTTCCACTCCACCTTGCTGCCTTCCACTCCATCTATCTAGCCTTCCACTCCATCTCTCTAGCCTTCCAGTCCATCTATCTAGCCTTCCACTCCATCAATCTAGTCTTCCACTCGACCTCTCTAGCCTTCCAGTCCATCTCTCTAGCCTTCCACTCCATCCCTCTAGCCTTCCAGTCCATCTCTAGCCTTCCACTCGACCTCTCTAGCCTTCCAGTCCATCTCTAGCCTTCCACTCCATCCCTCTAGCCTTCCACTCCATCTCTATAGCCTTCCACTCCATCTATCTAGCATTTCACTCCATCTCTCTAGCCTTCCACTCGACCTCTCTAGCCTTCCAGTCCATCTCTATAGCCTTCCACTCCATCTATCTAGCATTCCACTCCATCTCTCTAGCCTTCCACTCGACCTCTCTAGCCTTCCAGTCCATCTCTCTAGCCTTCCACTCCATCCCTCTAGCCTTCCACTCCATCTCTATAGCCTTCCACTCCATCTCTATAGCCTTCCACTCCATCTATCTAGCCTTCCACTCCATCTATCTAGCCTTCCACTCCATGTATCTAGCCTTCCACTCCACCACTCTGTCCTTCCACTCCACCTTGCTAGCCTTCCACTCCATCTATCTAGCCTTCCACTCCATATCTCTAGCCTTCCAGTCCATCTATCTAGCCTTCCACTCCATCTATCTAGTCTTCCACTCCACCTTGCTAGCCTTCCACTCCATCTCTCTAGCCTTCCAGTCCATCTATCTAGCCTTCCACTCCATCTATCTAGTCTTCCACTCGACCTCTCTAGCCTTCCACTCCATATCTCTAGCCTTCCAGTCCATCTATCTAGCCTTCCACTCCATCTATCTAGTCTTCCACTCCACCTTGCTAGCCTTCCACTCCATCTCTATAGCCTTCCACTCCATCTATCTAGCCTTCCACTCCATCTATCTAGCCTTCCACTCCATGTATCTAGCCTTCCACTCCACCACTCTGTCCTTCCACTCCACCTTGCTAGCCTTCCACTCCATCTATCTAGCCTTCCACTCCATATCTCTAGCCTTCCAGTCCATCTATCTAGCCTTCCACTCCATCTATCTAGTCTTCCACTCCACCTTGCTAGCCTTCCACTCCATCTCTCTAGCCTTCCAGTCCATCTATCTAGCCTTCCACTCCATCTATCTAGTCTTCCACTCCACCTTGCTAGCCTTCCACTCCATCTATCTAGCCTTCCACTCCATCTCTCTAGCCTTCCAGTCCATCTATCTAGCCTTCCACTCCATCTATCTAGTCTTCCACTCGACCTCTCTAGCCTTCCACTCCACCTTGCTGCCTTCCACTCCATCTATCTAGCCTTCCACTCCATCTCTCTAGCCTTCCGGTCCATCTATCTAGCCTTCCACTCCATCAATCTAGTCTTCCACTCGACCTCTAGCCTTCCAGTCCATCTCTCTAGCCTTCCACTCCATCCCTCTAGCCTTCCAGTCCATCTCTAGCCTTCCACTCGACTCTCTAGCCTTCCAGTCCATCTCTCTAGCCTTCCACTCCATCCCTCTAGCCTTCCACTCCATCTCTATAGCCTTCCACTCCATCTATCTAGCATTCCACTCCATCTCTCTAGCCTTCCACTCGACCTCTCTAGCCTTCCAGTCCATCTCTCTAGCCTTCCCTCCATCCCTCTAGCCTTCCACTCCATCTATCTAGCCTTCCACTCCATGTATCTAGCCTTCCACTCCACCACTCTGTCCTTCCACTCCACCTTGCTAGCCTTCCACTCCATATCTCTAGCCTTCCAGTCCATCTATCTAGCCTTCCACTCCATCTATCTAGTCTTCCACTCCACCTTGCTAGCCTTCCACTCCATCTCTCTAGCCTTCCAGTCCATCTATCTAGCCTTCCACTCCATCTATCTAGTCTTCCACTCGACCTCTCTAGCCTTCCAGTCCATCTCTCTAGCCTTCCACTCCATCCCTCTAGCCTTGCAATCCATCTCTCTAGCCTTCCACTCCATCCCTCTAGCCTTCCACTCCATCTCTATAGCCTTCCACTCCATCTCTATAGCCTTCCACTCCATCTATCTAGCCTTCCACTCCATCTCTCTAGCCTTCCAGTCCATCTATCTAGCCTTCCACTCCATCTATCTAGTCTTCCACTCCACCTCTCTGGCCTTCCACTCCACCTCTCTGGCCTTCCAATCCATCCCTCTAGTCTTCCACTCCATCTATCTAGCCTTCCCTCCATCTATCTAGCATTCCACTCCACCTCTGGCCTTCCAGTCCATCTATCTAGTCTTCCACTCCACCTCTCTGGCCTTCCAATCCATCTATCTAGCCTTCCACTCCACCTCTCTGGCCTTCCACTCCATCTATCTAGCATTCCACTCCACCTCTCTGGCCTTCCAGTCCATCTATCTAGTCTTCCACTCCACCTCGCTGGCCTTCCAGTCCATCTATCTAGCCTTCCACTCCACCTCTCTGGTCTTCCACTCCATCCCTCTAGCCTTCCACTCCATCTCTATAGCCTTCCACTCCTTCTCTATAGCCTTCCACTCCATCTATCTAGCCTTCCACTCCATCTATCTAGCCTTCCACTCAATGTATCTAGCCTTCCACTCCACCACTCTGTCCTTCCACTCCACCTTGCTAGCCTTCCACTCCATCTATCTAGCCTTCCACTCCATATCTCTAGCCTTCCAGTCCATCTATCTAGCCTTCCACTCCATCTATCTAGTCTTCCACTCCACCTTGCTAGCCTTCCACTCCATCTATCTAGCCTTCCACTCCATCTCTCTAGCCTTCCAGTCCATCTATCTAGCCTTCCACTCCATCTCTCTAGCCTTCCACTCAACCTCTCTAGCCTTCCAGTCCATCTATCTAGCATTCCACTCCATCTCTCTAGCCTTCCACTCGAACTCTCTAGCCTTCCAGTCCATCTCTCTAGCCTTCCACTCCACCCCTTTAGCCTTCCACTCCATCTCTATGGCCTTCCACTCCACCTTGCTAGCCTTCCACTCCATCTATCTAGCCTTCCACTCCATCTATCTAGTCTTCCACTCCACCTTGCTAGCCTTCCACTCCATCTATCTAGCCTTCCACTCCATCTCTCTAGCCTTCCAGTCCATCTATCTAGCCTTCCACTCCATCTATCTAGTCTTCCACTCCACCTTGCTAGCCTTCCACTCCATCTAACTAGCCTTCCACTCCATCTCTCTAGCCTTCCAGTCCATCTATCTAGCCTTCCACTCCATCTATCTAGCCTTCCACTCCACCTCTCTGGCCTTCCACTCCATCCCTCTAGTCTTCCACTCCATCTATCTAGTCTTCCACTCCATCTATCTAGCCTTCCACTCCCATCTATCTAGCCTTCCACTCCATCTCTCTAGCCTTCCAGTCCATCTATCTAGCCTTCCACTCCATCTATCTAGCCTTCCACTCCATCTATCTAGCCTTCCACTCCACCTCTCTGGCCTTCCACTCCATCCCTCTAGTCTTCCACTCCATCTATCTAGTCTTCCACTCCATCTATCTAGCCTTCCACTCCATCTATCTAGCCTTCCACTCCATCCCTCTAGCCTTCCAGTCCATCACTCTAGCCTTCCAGACCTCTCTAGCCTTCCAGTCCATCTCTCTAGCCTTCCACTCCATCCCTCTAGCCTTCCACTCCATCTCTATAGCCTTCCACTCCATCTATCTAGCATTCCACTCCACCTCTCTAGCCTTCCAGTCCATCTCTATAGCCTTCCACTCCATCTATCTAGCATTCCACTCCATCTCTCTAGCCTTCCACTCGACCTCTCTAGCCTTCCAGTCCATCTCTCTAGCCTTCCACTCCATCCCTCTAGCCTTCCACTCCATCTCTATAGCCTTCCACTCCATCTCTATAGCCTTCCACTCCATCTATCTAGCCTTCCACTCCATGTATCTAGCCTTCCACTCCACCACTCTGTCCTTCCACTCCACCTTGCTAGCCTTCCACTCCATCTATCTAGCCTTCCACTCCATATCTCTAGCCTTCCAGTCCATCTATTTAGCCTTCCACTCCATCTATCTAGTCTTCCACTCCACCTTGCTAGCCTTCCACTCCATCTCTCTAGCCTTCCAGTCCATCTATCTAGCCTTCCACTCCATCTATCTAGTCTTCCACTCGACCTCTCTAGCCTTCCACTCCATATCTCTAGCCTTCCAGTCCATCTATCTAGCCTTCCACTCCATCTATCTAGTCTTCCACTCCTCTTGCTAGCCTTCCCTCCATCTCTATAGCCTTCCACTCCATCTATCTAGCCTTCCCTCCATCTATCTAGCCTTCCACTCCATGTATCTAGCCTTCCACTCCACCACTCTGTCCTTCCACTCCACCTTGCTAGCCTTCCACTCCATCTATCTAGCCTTCCACTCCATATCTCTAGCCTTCCAGTCCATCTATCTAGCCTTCCCTCCATCTATCTAGTCTTCCACTCCACCTTGCTAGCCTTCCACTCCATCTCTCTAGCCTTCAGTCCATCTATCTAGCCTTCCACTCCATCTATCTAGTCTTCCACTCCACCTTGCTGCCTTCCAGTCCATCTATCTAGCCTTCCACTCCATCTCTCTAGCCTTCCAGTCCATCTATCTAGCCTTCCACTCCATCTATCTAGTCTTCCACTCGACCTCTCTAGCCTTCCACTCCACCTTGCTGCCTTCCACTCCATCTATCTAGCCTTCCACTCCATCTCTCTCTTCCGGTCCATCTATCTAGCCTTCCACTCCATCAATCTAGTCTTCCACTCGACCTCTCTAGCCTTCCAGTCCATCTCTCTAGCCTTCCACTCCATCCCTCTAGCCTTCCAGTCCATCTCTCTAGCCTTCCACTCGACCTCTCTAGCCTTCCAGTCCATCTCTCTAGCCTTCCACTCCATCCCTCTAGCCTTCCACTCCATCTCTATAGCCTTCCACTCCATCTATCTAGCATTCCACTCCATCTCTCTAGCCTTCCAGTCCATCTATCTAGCCTTCCACTCCATCTATCTAGTCTTCCACTCCATCTATCTAGCCTTCCACTCCATCTCTATAGCCTTCCACTCCATCTCTATAGCCTTCCACTCCATCTATCTAGCCTTCCACTCCATCTCTATAGCCTTCCACTCCATCTATCTAGCCTTCCACTCCATCTCTCTAGCCTTCCAGTCCATCTATCTAGCCTTCCACTCCATCTATCTAGTCTTCCACTCCACCTCTCTGGCCTTCCACTCCACCTCTCTGGCCTTCCAATCCATCCCTCTAGTCTTCCACTCCATCTATCTAGCCTTCCACTCCATCTATCTAGCATTCCACTCCACCTCTCTGGCCTTCCAGTCCATCTATCTAGTCTTCCACTCCACCTCTCTGGCCTTCCAATCCATCTATCTAGCCTTCCACTCCACCTCTCTGGCCTTCCACTCCATCTATCTAGCATTCCACTCCACCTCTCTGGTCTTCCACTCCATCTATCTAGTCTTCCCTCACCTCTCTGGCCTTCCACTCCATCTATCTAGCATTCCACTCCACCTCTCTGGTCTTCCACTCCATCCCTCTAGCCTTCCACTCCATCTCTATAGCCTTCCACTCCTTCTCTATAGCCTTCCACTCCATCTATCTAGCCTTCCACTCCATCTATCTAGCCTTCCACTCAATGTATCTAGCCTTCCACTCCACCACTCTGTCCTTCCACTCCACCTTGCTAGCCTTCCACTCCATCTATCTAGCCTTCCACTCCATATCTCTAGCCTTCCAGTCCATCTATCTAGCCTTCCACTCCATCTATCTAGTCTTCCACTCCACCTTGCTAGCCTTCCACTCCATCTATCTAGCCTTCCACTCCATCTCTCTAGCCTTCCAGTCCATCTATCTAGCCTTCCACTCCATCTATCTAGTCTTCCACTCAACCTCTCTAGCCTTCCAGTCCATCTATCTAGCATTCCACTCCATCTCTCTAGCCTTCCACTCGACCTCTCTAGCCTTCCAGTCCATCTCTCTAGTCTTCCACTCCATCTCTCTAGCCTTCCAGTCCATCTCTCTAGCCTTCCACTCCATCTCTCTAGTCTTCCACTCCACCTCTCTGGCCTTCCAGTCCATCTCTCTAGCCTTCCACTCCATCTCTAGCCTTCCACTCGACCTCTCTAGCCTTCCAGTCCATCTCTCAGCCTTCCACTCGACCTCTCTAGCCTTCCAGTCCATTTATCTAGCCTCCACTCCATCTCTCTAGCCTTCCACTCCATCTATCTAGCCTCCACTCCATCTATCTAGCCTTCCACTCCATCTATCTAGTCTTCCACTCCACCTTGCTAGCCTTCCACTCCATCTATCTAGCCTTCCACTCCATCTCTCTAGCCTTCCAGTCCATCTATCTAGCCTTCCACTCCATCTATCTAGTCTTCCACTCAACCTCTCTAGCCTTCCAGTCCATCTATCTAGCATTCCACTCCATCTCTCTAGCCTTCCACTCGAACTCTCTAGCCTTCCAGTCCATCTCTCTAGCCTTCCACTCCACCCCTTTAGCCTTCCACTCCATCTCTATGGCCTTCCACTCCACCTTGCTAGCCTTCCACTCCATCTATCTAGCCTTCCACTCCATCTCTCTAGCCTTCCAGTCCATCTATCTAGCCTTCCACTCCATCTATCTAGTCTTCCACTCCACCTTGCTAGCCTTCCACTCCATCTATCTAGCCTTCCACTCCATCTCTCTAGCCTTCAGTCCATCTATCTAGCCTTCCACTCCATCTATCTAGCCTTCCACTCCACCTCTCTGGCCTTCCACTCCATCCCTCTAGTCTTCCACTCCATCTATCTAGTCTTCCACTCCATCTATCTAGCCTTCCACTCCATCTATCTAGCCTTCCACTCCATCTCTCTAGCCTTCCAGTCCATCTATCTAGCCTTCCACTCCATCTATCTAGTCTTCCACTCCACCTCTCTAGCCTTCCAATCCATCCCTCTAGTCTTCCACTCCATCTATCTAGTCTTCCACTCCACCTCTCTGGCCTTCCACTCCATCTATCTAGTCTTCCACTCCACTCTCTAGCCTTCCAATCCATCCCTCTAGTCTTCCACTCCATCTATCTAGCCTTCCACTCCACCTCTCTGGCCTTCCAGTCCACCTCTCTGGCCTTCCAGTCCACCTCTCTGGCCTTCCAATCCATCCCTCTAGTCTTCCACCCATCCCTCTAGTCTTCCACTCCATCTATCTAGTCTTCCACTCCACCTCTCTGGCCTTCCAGTCCATCTATCTAGTCTTCCACTCCACCTCTCTGGCCTTCCAGTCCATCTATCTAGCCTTCCACTCCACCTCTCTGGCGTTCCAGTCCATCTATCTAGCCTTCCACTCCATCTATCTAGCCTTCCACTCCACCTCTCTGGCCTTCCAGTCCATCTATCTAGCCTTCCACTCCACCTCTCTGGCCTTCAGTCCATCTATCTAGCCTTCCACTCTACCTCTCTGGCCTTCCAGTCCATCTATCTAGTCTTCCACTCCACCTCTCTGGCCTTCAGTCCATCTATCTAGCCTTCCACTCCACCTCTCTGACGTTCCAGTCCATCGATCTAGTCTTCCACTCCACCTCTCTGGCCTTCCAGTCCATCTATCTAGCCTTCCACTCCACCTCTCTGGCGTTCCAGT
>NW_027015167.1:0-12053 GCF_036934945.1 Oncorhynchus masou masou
TGCCCCAGTGCTCCTAGTCCAGTAATCTACCCCAGTGCTCCTAGTCCAGTAATCTACCCCAGTGCTCCTAGTCCAGTAATCTACCCCCAGTGTTCCTAGTCCAGTAATCTACCCCAGTGTTCCTAGTCCAGTAATCTACCCCAGTGTTCCTAGTCCAGTAATCTACCCCAGTGCTCCTAGTCCAGTAATCTACCCCAGTGTTCCTAGTCCAGTAATCTACCCCAGTGTTCCTAGTCCAGTAATCTACCCCAGTGTTCCTAGTCCAGTAATCTACCCCAGTGTTCCTAGTCCAGTAATCTACCCCAGTGCTCCTAGTCCAGTAATCTACCCCAGTGTTCCTAGTCCAGTAATCTACCCCAGTGTTCCTAGTCCAGTAATCTACCCCAGTGTTCCTAGTCCAGTAATCTACCCCAGTGCTCCTAGTCCAGTAATCTACCCCAGTGTTCCTAGTCCAGTAATCTACCCCAGTGTTCCTAGTCCAGTAATCTACCCCAGTGTTCCTAGTCCAGTAATCTACCCCAGTGTTCCTAGTCCAGTAATCTACCCCAGTGCTCCTAGTCCAGTAATCTACCCCAGTGTTCCTAGTCCAGTAATCTACCCCAGTGCTCCTAGTCCAGTAATCTACCCCAGTGTTCCTAGTCCAGTAATCTACCCCAGTGCTCCTAGTCCAGTAATCTACCCCAGTGTTCCTAGTCCAGTAATCTACCCCAGTGTTCCTAGTCCAGTAATCTACCCCAGTGTTCCTAGTCCAGTAATCTACCCCAGTGTTCCTAGTCCAGTAATCTACCCCAGTGCTCCTAGTCCAGTAATCTACCCCAGTGTTCCTAGTCCAGTAATCTACCCCAGTGCTCCTAGTCCAGTAATCTACCCCAGTGTTCCTAGTCCAGTAATCTACCCCAGTGTTCCTAGTCCAGTAATCTACCCCAGTGTTCCTAGTCCAGTAATCTACCCCAGTGTTCCTAGTCCAGTAATCTACCCCAGTGTTCCTAGTCCAGTAATCTACCCCAGTGTTCCTAGTCCAGTAATCTACCCCAGTGCTCCTAGTCCAGTAATCTACCCCAGTGTTCCTAGTCCAGTAATCTACCCCAGTGCTCCTAGTCCAGTAATCTACCCCAGTGCTCCTAGTCCAGTAATCTACCCCAGTGTTCCTAGTCCAGTAATCTGCCCCCAGTGCTCCTAGTCCAGTAATCTACCCCAGTGTTCCTAGTCCAGTAATCTACCCCAGTGTTCCTAGTCCAGTAATCTACCCCAGTGTTCCTAGTCCAGTAATCTACCCCAGTGTTCCTAGTCCAGTAATCTACCCCAGTGCTCCTAGTCCAGTAATCTACCCCAGTGCTCCTAGTCCAGTAATCTACCCCAGTGCTCCTAGTCCAGTAATCTACCCCAGTGCTCCTAGTCCAGTAATCTACCCCAGTGCTCCTAGTCCAGTAATCTACCCCAGTGTTAATTGTCCAGTAATCTACCCCAGTGTTCCTAGTCCAGTAATCTACCCCAGTGTTCCTAGTCCAGTAATCTACCCCAGTGTCCCTAGTCCAGTAATCTACCCCAGTGTTCCTAGTCCAGTAATCTACCCCAGTGTTAATTGTCCAGTAATCTACCCCCAGTGCTCCTAGTCCAGTAATCTACCCCAGTGCTCCTAGTCCAGTAATCTACCCCAGTGTTCCTAGTCCAGTAATCTACCCCAGTGTTAATTGTCCAGTAATCTACCCCAGTGTTCCTAGTCCAGTAATCTACCCCAGTGTTCCTAGTCCAGTAATCTACCCCAGTGTCCCTAGTCCAGTAATCTACCCCAGTGCTCCTAGTCCAGTAATCTACCCCAGTGCTCCTAGTCCAGTAATCTACCCCAGTGTTCCTAGTCCAGTAATCTACCCCAGTGTCCCTAGTCCAGTAATCTACCCCAGTGTTCCTAGTCCAGTAATCTACCCCAGTGTTAATTGTCCAGTAATCTACCCCAGTGTTCCTAGTCCAGTAATCTACCCCAGTGTTCCTAGTCCAGTAATCTACCCCCAGTGCTCCTAGTCCAGTAATCTACCCCAGTGCTCCTAGTCCAGTAATCTACCCCAGTGTTAATTGTCCAGTAATCTACCCCAGTGTTAATTGTCCAGTAATCTACCCCAGTGTTCCTAGTCCAGTAATCTACCCCAGTGTTCCTAGTCCAGTAATCTACCCCAGTGTTCCTAGTCCAGTAATCTACCCCAGTGTTCCTAGTCCAGTAATCTACCCCAGTGTTAATTGTCCAGTAATCTACCCCAGTGTTCCTAGTCCAGTAATCTACCCCAGTGTTCCTAGTCCAGTAATCTACCCCAGTGTTCCTAGTCCAGTAATCTACCCCCAGTGTTCCTAGTCCAGTAATCTACCCCAGTGTTAATTGTCCAGTAATCTACCCCAGTGTTCCTAGTCCAGTAATCTACCCCAGTGTTCCTAGTCCAGTAATCTACCCCAGTGTTAATTGTCCAGTAATCTACCCCAGTGTTCCTAGTCCAGTAATCTACCCCAGTGTTCCTAGTCCAGTAATCTACCCCAGTGTTCCTAGTCCAGTAATCTACCCCAGTGTTCCTAGTCCAGTAATCTACCCCAGTGTTCCTAGTCCAGTAATCTACCCCAGTGTTAATTGTCCAGTAATCTACCCCAGTGTTCCTAGTCCAGTAATCTACCCCAGTGTTCCTAGTCCAGTAATCTACCCCAGTGTTCCTAGTCCAGTAATCTACCCCCAGTGTTCCTAGTCCAGTAATCTACCCCAGTGTTAATTGTCCAGTAATCTACCCCAGTGTTCCTAGTCCAGTAATCTACCCCAGTGTTCCTAGTCCAGTAATCTACCCCAGTGTTAATTGTCCAGTAATCTACCCCAGTGTTCCTAGTCCAGTAATCTACCCCAGTGTTCCTAGTCCAGTAATCTACCCCAGTGTTCCTAGTCCAGTAATCTACCCCCAGTGTTCCTAGTCCAGTAATCTACCCCCAGTGTTCCTAGTCCAGTAATCTACCCCCAGTGTTCCTAGTCCAGTAATCTACCCCCAATTGCTCCTAGTCAGTAGTCTGCACGGTGCTCTGGTCAGGTAGTCTGCCCCCAGTGTTCCTGGTCGGTAATCTGCCACGGTGTCCTGGTCCAGTAATCTACCACGGTGTTCTGGTCAGTAATCTCTACCCCCAGTGCTCCTGGTCGGTAATCTGCCCAATTTCCTGGTCCAGTGACTCCAGTTAACCTGGTCCGAGTAATCTGCCCCCAGTGCTCCTAGTCCAGTAATCTACCCCAGTGTTCCTAGTCCAGTAATCTACCCCAGTGTTCCTAGTCCAGTAATCTACCCCAGTGTTCCTAGTCCAGTAATCTACCCCAGTGTTCCTAGTCCAGTAATCTACCCCATGTTAATTGTCCAGTAATCTACCCTGCAGTGTTCCTAGTCCAGTAATCTACCCCAGTGTTCCTAGTCCAGCAATCTACCCCAGTGTTCCTAGTCCAGTAATCTACCCCCAGTGTTCCTAGTCCAGTAATCTACCCCAGTGTTAATTGTCCAGTAATCTACCCCAGTGTTCCTAGTCCAGTAATCTACCCCAGTGTTCCTAGTCCAGTAATCTACCCCAGTGTTAATTGTCCAGTAATCTACCCCAGTGTTCCTAGTCCAGTAATCTACCCCAGTGTTCCTAGTCCAGTAATCTACCCCAGTGTTCCTAGTCCAGTAATCTACCCCCAGTGCTCCTAGTCCAGTAATCTACCCCCAGTGTTCCTAGTCCAGTAACCTACCCCCAGTGTTCCTAGTCCAGTAATCTACCCCAGTGCTCCTAGTCCAGTAATCTACCCCAGTGCTCCTAGTCCAGTAATCTACCCCAGTGTTCCTAGTCCAGTAATCTACCCCAGTGCTCCTATTCCAGTAATCTACCCCAGTGCTCCTAGTCCAGTAATCTACCCCAGTGTTCCTAGTCCAGTAATCTACCCCCAGTGCTCCTAGTCCAGTAATCTGCCCCCAGTGCTCCTAGTCCAGTAATCTGCCCCCAGTGCTCCTAGTCCAGTAATCTACCCGCAGTGTTCCTAGTCCAGTAATCTACCCCCAGTGCTCCTAGTCCAGTAATCTGCCCCCAGTGCTCCTAGTCCAGTAATCTACCCCAGTGTTCCTAGTCCAGTAATCTACCCCAGTGCTCCTAGTCCAGTAATCTACCCCAGTGCTCCTAGTCCAGTAATCTACCCCAGTGCTCCTAGTCCAGTAATCTACCCCAGTGCTCCTAGTCCAGTAATCTACCCCAGTGCTCCTAGTCCAGTAATCTACCCCAGTGCTCCTAGTCCAGTAATCTACCCCAGTGCTCCTAGTCCAGTAATCTACCCCAGTGCTCCTAGTCCAGTAATCTACCCCAGTGCTCCTAGTCCAGTAATCTACCCCAGTGCTCCTAGTCCAGTAATCTACCCCAGTGTTCCTAGTCCAGTAATCTACCCCAGTGTTCCTACTCCAGTAATCTACCCCAGTGCTCCTAGTCCAGTAATCTACCCCAGTGTTCCTAGTCCAGTAATCTACCCCAGTGCTCCTAGTCCAGTAATCTACCCCAGTGCTCCTAGTCCAGTAATCTACCCCAGTGCTCCTAGTCCAGTAATCTACCCCAGTGCTCCTAGTCCAGTAATCTACCCCAGTGCTCCTAGTCCAGTAATCTACCCCAGTGCTCCTAGTCCAGTAATCTACCCCAGTGTTCCTAGTCCAGTAATCTACTCCAGCGCTCCTAGTCCAGTAATCTACCCCCAGTGCTCCTAGTCCAGTAATCTACCCCAGTGTTCCTAGTCCAGTAATCTACCCCAGTGTTCCTAGTCCAGTAATCTACTCCAGCGCTCCTAGTCCAGTAATCTACCCCCAGTGTTCCTAGTCCAGTAATCTACCCCCAGTGCTCCTAGTCCAGTAATCTACCCCAGTGTTCCTAGTCCAGTAATCTACTCCAGCGCTCCTAGTCCAGTAATCTACCCCCAGTGTTCCTAGTCCAGTAATCTACCCCCAGTGCTCCTAGTCCAGTAATCTACCCCAGTGTTCCTAGTCCAGTAATCTACCCCCAGTGCTCCTAGTCCAGTAATCTACCCCAGTGTCCCTAGTCCAGTAATCTACCCCCAGTGCTCCTAGTCCAGTAATCTACCCCCAGTGCTCCTAGTCCAGTAATCTACCCCCAGTGCTCCTAGTCCAGTAATCTACCCCAGTGTTCCTAGTCCAGTAATCTACCCCAGTGCTCCTAGTCCAGTAATCTACCCCCAGTGCTCCTAGTCTAGTAATCTACCCCAGTGCTCCTAGTCCAGTAATCTACCCCCAGTGTTCCTAGTCCAGTAATCTACTCCAGTGCTCCTAGTCCAGTAATCTACCCCCAGTGCTCCTAGTCCATTAATCTACCCCAGTGCTCCTAGTCCAGTAATCTACCCCAGTGTTCCTAGTCCAGTAATCTGCCCCCAGTGTTCCTAGTCCAGTAATCTACCCCAGTGCTCCTAGTCCAGTAATCTACCCCAGTGCTCCTAGTCCAGTAATCTACCCCAGTGTTCCTAGTCCAGTAATCTACCCCAGTGCTCCTAGTCCAGCAATCTTCAGCAAACTGACCGTGGGACACTATGTTTCTTTAAACACACGTTTTAAATCAACCCCTTTATAAATTAATGCAGATTATTATAAATGATTCAACAGAGGTAACAAGTTGTCCCGTGTTGGAAATCTCACCGGTACTCTACTTTCAGGAAGGAAACCTTAATCGTTGCTACCATTGCTCTCACACACACACACACACACACACACACACACACACACACACACACACACACACACACACACACACACACACACACACACACACACACACACACACACACACACGCTGCCGGCTGCTGCCAAATTCACAAAGAAGTGTCTCAGAGTAGGAGAACTGATACAGGATCAGGTCTTCTTATTCATTATGATTTAAAAGGATCAGGCTAACAGGGTAAAACTGATCCTACATCAGAAATCCTACTCCTAGTCCGAGACGCTTTGTGAATACAGGTCCTATTCCAACAAATTAGCCAACCTCGACTGCTGCTGCCATGACGATGACACAAACACACACAAACACAAACACGGAGATGTGCGTGTGTGAATGTGTTAGCCAAAACAAATCCAGCTCCTTACACTACAAATAAAGAGGATCTCCCTTCCTCAACATCGTTCAGACGATCTAGAGCTAGACTGCGATGGCAGTGCAAACGATGTGGTCATCAGCCCTAATGAAACAATGATATCGGAAAACACACATCTCGGATAGAGTGAAGAATGAACAAAGCAACGACACAAAATGCCATGCTGATCTTCAACAAGGATGACCACTCAGGGGTTGCCCCTCCAAGTTTGCTGATGACACAACAGCGTTAGGCCTGATCACAGACAACGATGAGACAGCCTACAGGGAAGAGGTCAGAGACCTGGCCGTGCGGTTCGGTGCCAGGCCAACAACCTCTAACCTCAACGTGAGCAAGACAAAAGGAGCTGATCGTAGATCACAGGAAAAAGGCTGGACCCGAACAGGCCCCCATTAACATCACGGGGCTGTAGTAGAGTTTCATGCCCCTTAGTGTCCACATCACCAATAAACTAACATGGAACAAAGTCACCCAGAAAGTTGTGAGGAGGGCACGACAAAAACCTTTTCCCACTCAGGAGACAGAAAAGACGTGTGGTGCACAGTGGAATGAAAAGGGTAACGACACCCTCAAAATGTAACATTTCTCTACATTTCCTGACGTGGTCTCCTGATGTGATTTAAGCATAGTTGTTCGCTGCTCTGGCCCCCCAATGGTGGAACAAACTCCCTCAACGACGCCAGGACAGCGGAGTCAATCACCACCTTCCGGAGACACCTGAAACCCCACCTCTTTAAGGAATACCTAGGATAGGATAAGTAATCCTTCTCACCCCCCCCTTAAATGATTTAGATGCACTATTGTAAAGTGGCTGTTCCACTGATGTCAGAAGGTGAATTCACTAATTTGTAAGTCGCTCTGGATAAGAGCGTCTGCTAAATGACTTAAATGTAAATGTAAATGTTGTGGACTTAGAACATCCTATTGTGTGGTTTTTTCTGTTGTAAACTTGTGATTTTATCAGTGAAAACCTGACAAAACAGAATCCTGAAGAGAAAACAAACTGAATCAGGTAAAAAAATCAAACTGATTTCATAGAAAGTCAGACAGGCAGACAGACAGACAGGCAGACAGACAGACAGGCAGGCAAGAAGGCAGCTGAGACAGACAGACAGGCAGGCAAGAAGGCAGCTGAGACAGACAGACAGCTTGGCAGACAGCTTGGCAGACAGGGCAGTTGGTGAAGGAATGGACACACACACACACACAGTTCGTAGGGGAGAGTTGTTTGACAGCTGGCATCTTCGTACCCCTCTTCAGTCACAGTAGGCACAGCCAACCCACCAAGAATTGCACCGAGAACACTGAAACACCCTGCAAAACTCTAGTTAACCTCACTAGCACACTGACACATCCTGCTAAACCCTAGCTAGCCTCGCTAGAACACTGACACACCCTGCTAAACCCTAGCTAGCCTCGCTAGAACACTGACACACCCTGCTAAACCCTAGCTAGCCTCGCTAGAACACTGACACACCCTGCTAAACCCTAGCTAGCCTCGCTAGAACACTGACACACCCTGCTAAACCCTAGCTAACCTCGCTAGAACACTGACACACCCTGCTAACCCCTAGTTAACCTCACTAGAACACTGACACACCCTGCTAAACCCTAGCTAGCCTCGCTAGAACACTGACACACCCTGCTAAACCCTAGCTAGCCTCGCTAGAACACTGACACACTCCTGCTAAACCCTAGCTAGCCTCGCTAGAACACTGACACACCCTGCTAAACCCTAGCTAGCCTCGCTAGAACACTGACACACCCTGCTAAACCCTAGCTAACCTCGCTAGAACACTGACACACCCTGCTAACCCCTAGTTAACCTCACTAGAACACTGACACACCCTGCTAAACTCCTAGCTAGCCTCGCTAGAACACTGACACACCCTGCTAACCCCTAGTTAACCTCACTAGAACACTGACACACCCTTCTAAACCCTACGAACCTCACGAGAACACTGATACACCCTGCTAACCCCTACTTAACCTCACTAGACCACTGATACACCCTGCTAAACCCTAGTTAACCTCACTAGAACACTGACACACCCTGCTAAACCCAAATAACCCCACTAGACCACTGATACACCCTGCTAAAACCCTAGCCAACCTCACATCTAGAACACTGGACACACCCTGCTAAACCCTGATCACCTCAAATCTGGAGCAACCCGCTAATGGGTTTCCATCTTTAAGATCATTTAGATTTGTGGATCTTAATATAAGGTTAATGTTTATGACTTTTCTAAAGAAAGATGCAATAGCGGTGTTATCTGACCAGTTAGGAGCGAGGAGTTGGGAGTTAGGAGCGAGGGAGTTAGGAGCGAGGGAGTTAGGAGCGAGGGAGTTAGGGATGATGGGGAGTTAGGAGCGGGGGAGTTAGGAGGGGGGGAGTTAGAGGGGGAGTTAGGAATTAGTAGGGGGAGTTGGGAGCGTAGATAGTTAGGAGGGGGAGTTAGGAGCGAGGGAGTTAGGAGGGGGGAGTTAGGAGGGGAGTTAGGAATTAGGAGGGGGAGTTGGGAGCTGAGATAGTTAGGAGCGGGGAGAGTTAGGAGCGGGGGAGTTAGGAGCGGGGGGTTAGGGAGTTAGGAGTTAGAGCGAGGAGTTAGGAGCGAGGAGTCATGAGCGAGGAGTCAGGAGCGAGGAGTCAGGAGTTTGGGAGTTAGGAGTTAGGGAGTTAGTGAGTTAGGAGCTTGAGAGAGTTAGTGAGTTGGGATTAGTGAGTGGTGAGTCAGTGAGCCGAGGAGTCATGGAGTTGGGAGTTAGAGTGTAGGGAGTTAGTGAGTTGTATGGTATGCGATGGAGTTGGTGAGCGAGGAGTGAGGTTGGAGCTTAGGAGTGTGAGTTAGGAGCTGGAGTTATGGAGTGAGGAGTTAGGAGCGAGGAGTTAGGAGGAGGAGTTAGGAGTGAGGAGTTAGGAGCGAGGAGTTAGGAGCGAGGAGGTTAGGATCGAGAGTTAGGTGTGAGGAGTTAGGAGGCGGAGGGGTTAGTGAGCGAGGAGTTAGATAGGAGTTAGGAGTTAGGGAGTTAGGAGTTAGGGAGTTAGGGTGAGGAGTTGTAGCAAGGAGTTAGGAGTGAGGAGTTAGGAGGCGAGGAGTTAAGTTAGGGAGTTAGGAGTTGGGAGTTAGGGGTTAGGGAGTTAGAGAGGGAGTTAGGAGCCGGGGAGTTAGGAGCGGGGGTTAGGAGGGGAGTTAGGAGGGGGAGTTAGGAATTAGGAGGGGGAGTTGGAGCGAGATAGTTAGGAGGGAGGAGCTAGGAGGCTAGAGGAGTTAGGAGGGGAGAGTGTAGAGCTGAGGGTTAGGAGGGGGAGAGTTAGGAGGGGGAGTTAGGAATTAGGAGGGGGAGTTGGGAGCGAGATAGTTAGGAGCGGGGAGAGTTAGGAGCAGGGGGGTTAGGAGCCGAGGGGCTTAGGAGTTAGGAGTTAGGAGCGAGGAGTTAGGGATGAGGAGTCAGAGGAGAGAGGAGGAGTCAGGAGTTTGGGAGCTAGAGTTAGGAGTTAGGAGCTTGAGGAGCAGGAGTTTGTGACACACTGCTAAACCCCAGTTAACCTCACTAGACCACTGATACACTCCTGCTAAACCCTAGCTAACCTCACATCTAGAACACTGACACACCCTGCTAAACCCCTGATCACCTCAAATCTGGAGCAACCCGCTAATGGGTTTCCATCTTTAAGATCATTTAGATTTGTGGGATCTTAATATAAGGTTAATGTTTATGACTTTTCTAAAGAAAGATGCAATAGCGGTGTTATCTGAGACCAGTTAGGAGCGAGGAGTTGGGAGTTAGGAGCGAGAGGGAGTTAGAGCGAGGGAGTTAGGGAGCGGGGGAGTTAGGGAGCGGGGGGATAGGAGCGGGGGAGTTAGGGAGTGGGGGAGTTAGGAGGGGGAGTTAGGAATTAGTAGGGGGAGTTGGGAGCTTAGGATAGTTAGGAGGGGGGGGAGTTAGGAGTGAGGGAGTTAGGAGGGGGGGAGTTAGGAGGGGGAGTTAGGAATAGGAGGGGGGGGAAAGTTGGGAGCGAGATAGTTAGGAGAGATGGGAGAGTTAGGAGCTGGGGGGTTAGGAGCGGGGGGGTTAGGAGTTAGGAGTTAGGAGCGTAGGAGTTAGGAGCGAGGAGTCATGAGCGAGGAGTCAGGAGCGAGGAGTTAGGAGTTTGGGAGTTAGGAGTTAGAGTTAGGAGTTAGGAGCGAGGGAGTTAGAGCGAGGGAGTTAGAGTGAGGAGTTAGGAGGGAGGAGGTTAGGAAGCGCAGGGAGTTAGGAGCGAGGAGTTAGGAGCGCAGGGAGTTAGGAGCGAGGAGTTAGAGCGAGGAGTTAGGAGCAGGGGAGTTAGGAGGGAGGAGTTAGGAGCGAGGGAGTTAGGTTGCAGGGAGTTAGGAGCGAGGAGTTAGGAGCGAGGAGTTAGGGAGCGAGGAGTTAGGAGCGAGGAGTTAGAAGCGTGGAGTTAGGGAGTTAGGGAGTTAGGAGTTAGGGAGTTAGGAGTGAGGAGTTAGAAGCGAGGAGTAAGAGTGAGGGGAGTTAGAGCGAGGAGTTAGAAGTTAGGGAGTTAGGGAGTTAGGAGTTAGGGAGTTAGGAGAGGGAGTTAGGGAGCGGGGAGTTAGGAGCGGGGAGTTAGGAGGGGGAGTTAGGAGGGGGAGTTAGGAGCTGGGAGGGAGTTGGGAGCGAGATAGTTAGGAGGGGGAGTTAGAGGCAGGGAGTTAGGAGGGGAGAGTTAGGAGCGGGGAGTTAGGAGGGAGGAGATTAGGAGGGGGAGTTAGGAATGTAGGGAGGGGGAGTTGGGAGCTGAGATAGTTAGGAGCGGGGAGAGTTAGGAGAAGCGGGGGTTGGGAGGATGGGAGTTAGGAGCGAGGGAGTTAGGAGCGAGGAGTCATGTGAGCGAGGAGTCAGGAGCGAGGAGTCAGGAGTTTGGGAGTTAGGAGTTAGGGAGTTAGGAGCGAGGGAGTTAGGAAGCGAGGAGTTAGGAGCGAGGGAGTTCGGAGCGAGGTTCGGAGCGAGGAGTCATGGGCGAGGGAGTCCAGGGAAGCGAGGAGTCAGGAGTTGGGGAGTTAGGAGTTAGGGAGTTCGGAGCGAGGGAGTTAGGAGCGGGGGGTTAGGAAGCGGGGGTTAGGAGTTAGGAGTTGGGAAGCGAGGGGAGTTAGGGAAGCGGGGAGTTAGGAGCGGGAGTTAGGAGGGGGGAGTTGGGAGGGGGGTTAGGGGTGGGAGGGAGTTGGGGCGAGATAGTTAGGAGCGGGGAGAGTTAGGAGCAGGGGTTAGGGACGGGGAGGTTGGGAGCTGGGAGTTAGGAAGGGAGGGGATTGGGAGCGGGGAGTCGGGAATTGGGAGGGGGAGTCAGGAGCGAGGTAGTTAGGAGCGGGGAGAGTTAGGAGAAGCGGGGTTGGGAGTTGGGAGTTAGGGCAAGCGAGAGGTTAGGAGCGAGGAGTTAGGAGTGAGGAGTCAGGAGCGAGGAGTCAGGAGTTTGGGAGTTAGGAGTTAGGGAGTTAGGAGTTGAGGGAGTTAGGAGCGAGGGAGTGAGGAGAGCGGGGAGTTAGGAGCGGAGGTTAGGGACGAGGAGTCAGGAAGCGAGGGAGTCCAGGAGCGAGGAGTCAGGAGGGAGGTTAGGAGCGAGGAGTTAGGACGAGGGAGTTAGGAAGCGAGGGAGTTGGGAAGCGAGGGGTTGGGAGGAGCGAGGGGTTAGGAGCGAGGAGTTAGAAGCGAAGGGAGTTAGGAGTTAGGGAGTTAGGAGTTAGGGAGTTAGGAGTGAGGAGTTAGAGCGAGGAGTTAAGAGTGAGGAGTTAGGAGCGGTTAGAAGTTAGGGAGTTAGGAGTTAGGGAGTTGGGAGAGAGGGAGTTAGGACGGGGAGTTAGGAAGCGGGGGGAGTTAGGAGGGGGAGTTAGGGAGGGGGAGTTAGGAATTAGGAGGGGGAGTTGGGAGCGAGATAGTTGGGGAGGGGAGTTAG
>NW_027015168.1:0-5000 GCF_036934945.1 Oncorhynchus masou masou
CCTCCAACCCCGTCTCCTTCCATTCCTGTCTCCCTCCATCCCGTCTCAATCCCCACCTCCCTCCATCCCTGTCTCCCTCCATCCTTGTCTCCCTCCGTCCCCGTCTCCCTCCATCTCTGTCTCTCTCCATCCAGGTCTCACTTCATCCCCGTCTCCTCAATCCCTGTCTCCCTCCATCCTTGTCTCCTTCCATCCTTGTCTCCCTCCATCCCTGTCTTCATCCATCCCCGTCTCCCTCCATCCCCGTCTCCTTCCATCCCTGTCTCCCCCATCCCGTCTTCATCCCCACCTCCCTCCATCCCTGTCTCCCTCATCCCTGTCTCCCTCCATCCTTGTCTCCCTCATCCCTGTCTCCCTCCATCCTTTGTCTCCCTCCATCCCTGTCTCCCTCCATCCTTTTCTCCCTCATTCCCTGTCTCCCTCCATCCCTGTCTCCCTCCATCCCTGTCTCCCTCCATCCTGTCTCCTTCCATCCCTGTCTCCCTCCATCCTTGTCTCCCTCCATCCCTGTCTCCCTTCATCCCCGACTCCCTCCATCCTTGTCTCCCTCATCACGTCTCCCTCCATCCCTGTCTTCCTCCATCCCTGTCTCCCTCCATCCATGTCTCCCTCATCCCTGTCTTCCTCCATCCCTGTCTCCCTCATCCCTGTATCCCTTCATCCCTGTCCCCTTCCATCCCTTTCTCCCTCCATCCCTGTCTCCCTCATCCCTGTCTCCCTCATCACTGTCTCCCTTCATCCCTGTCTCCTTCCATTCCCTGTCTCCCCCATCCCGGTTCCTTCATCCCTGTCTCCCTCCATCCTTGTCTCCCTCATCCCTGTCTCCCTCCATCCTTGTCTCCCTCATCCCTGTCCGCCTCCATCCCCGTCTCATCCCCGTCTCCCTCCAGGGAGGGAGGGAGGGAGGGAGGGAGGAGGGAGGGAGGGAGGGAGGAGGGAGGGAGGGAGGGAGGGAGAGGTAAGAAACTAATCAAAGTTGGAGTTTTTGGTGGAATGGAGGAGTTACACAGGACTCATTTAGTCCCTCATTTCGTCCCTCATTTAGTCCCTTGTTCACTGTTCTGGAATCGGCCATGGGACAAGGCCTCAGGGCCAGATGCATTACCAAGACATGTACTCCAGGATGTGTACTCAGAGCATGCAATGACCAACTGGCAAGTGTCTACACTGACATGTTCAACCTCTCCCCTGACCGAGTTTTTAATACCTACATGTTTCAAGCAGACCACTATAGCCCCTGTGCCCAATAATTTCAAGGTAACCTGCCATAAAGAACATTGAAAGGCTGGTCGTGGCTCACATCGACACAAGTATGCCATAAACCCTAGAACCACTCCAGTTCGCATACCGCCCCAACAGATCCACAGATAAAGCAATCTCTGTTGCACTCCACGCTGCCCTTTCTCACCTGGACAAGAGGATCACCTACGTGAGAATACTGTTCATTGACTTCAGCTCAACATTCAACACCTAGTACCCTCAAAGCTGATCACTAAGGTAAGGATCCTGGGACTTAACACCTCCCCTGCAATTGGATCCTGGACTTCCTGATGGGCTACCCCAGGTAGTAATGGTAGGCCAAAAACATCTGCCAAGCTGATCCACAACACGGGAGCTCCTCAGGGTTGTGTGATTAGTCCCTTCTGTGCTCCCTGTTCACTCAGGACTCTGTGGCCAAGCACTACTCCAAACGCCATCATTAGTTTTCTGACAGTTTTCTGATTACAGAGAGCGACGAGACCAGCCTATTGGAAGGAGGTCAGAGACAAAGGAGCTGATTGTGGACTTTTGGGCTGAGCATGCTGCGTTCACATCTACAGGGCTGTAGTGGAGCGTGTCGAGAGCTTCAAGTTCCTTGGTGTCCACATCACCAACAAACTGTCATGGTGCAAACACACCAAAACAGTGGTGAAGAGGAAGCTACGACAGCGGCTATTCCTCAGGAGACTGAAAGATTTGGCATGAGCCCTCAGATCCTCAAAAAGTTGTACAGTTGCACCATTGAGATCAACCTGACAGTTTGTATCACCGCCTGGTATGGCAACTGCTCAGCATCTGACCCCAAGGCGCTAAAAAGGGTAGTGCGTACAGCCCACTACGTCACTGGGGCCAAGCTTCCTACCATCCAGGACCTCTATAGTATCAGAACAGGCATAAAAAATAGTCAAATACTTCAGTTACCCAAAGTCATAGACTCTCTCTCCAGAGTGCCAAGTCTAGGTCCGAAAGGCTACTTCACAGCTTCTACCCCCAAGACATAAGACTAAACAGGTAGTGAAATGGTTACCCGGACTCTGTTTACATTGACCCTCTTTTAACGCCGCTGCTACTCGCTGTTTATTCACTGTGCATAGTCACTTTACCCCTTACCTACATGTACATATGACTTCAATTACCTCGACTATCCCGAAGCCCCACACATTGACTCTGTACCGGTACCCCCTGTATATAGCCTCCACATTGACTCTGTACCGGTACCCCCTGTATATAGCCTCCACATTGACTCTGTACCGATACCCCTTGTCTATAGCCTCCACATTGACTTTGTATCAGTACCCCCTGTATATAGCCTCCACATTGACTCAGTACTGGTACACACCTGTATATAGCCTCCACATTGACTCAGTACCGGTACACACCTGTATATATTTACATTTACATTTAAGTCATTTAGCAGACGCTCTTATCCAGAGCGACTTACAAGTTAATTTTTACCTTTATTTAACCAGGCAAGTCAGTTAAGAACACATTCTTATTTTCAATGACGGCCTGGGAACAGTGGGTTAACTGCCTGTTCAGGGGCAGAACGACAGATTTGTACCTTGTCGGCTCGGGGGTTTGAACTCACAACCTTCCGGTTACTAGTCCAACGCTCTAACCACTAGGCTACCCTGCCGCCCCAGGCTATATACCCTGCCGTATATAGCCTCCACATTGACTCAGTACCGGTACACACCTGTATATAGCCTCCACATTGACTCAGTACCGGTACACACCTGTATATAGCCTCCACATTGACTCAGTACCGGTACACACCTGTATATAGACACCACATTGACTCAGTACCGGTACACACCTGTATATAGCCTCCGCATTGACTCAGTACTGGTACACACCTGTATATAGCCTCCACATTGACTCAGTACCGGTACACACCTTTATATAGCCTCCACATTGACTAAGTACTGGTACCCACATGTATATAGCCTCCACATTGACTCAGTACTGGTACACACCTGTATATAGCCTCCACATTGACTCAGTACTGGTACACACCTGTATATAGCTTCCACATTGACTCAGTACCGGTACACACCTGTATATAGCCTCCACATTGACTCAGTACCGGTACACACCTGTATATAGCCTCCACATTGACTCAGTACCGGTACACACCTGTATATAGCCTCCACATTGACTCAGTACCCGTACCCACCTGTATATAGCCTCCACATTGACTCAGTACAGGTACCTCCTGTATATAGCCTCCACATTGACTCAGTACCGGTACACACCTGTATATAGCCTCCACATTGACTCAGTACCCGTACCCACCTGTATATAGCCTCCACATTGACTCAGTACCGGTACACACCTGTATATAGCCTCCACATTGACTCAGTACTGGTACACACCTGTATATACCCTCCACATTGACTCAGTACCGGTACCCACCTGTATATAGCCTCCACATTGACTCAGTACCGGTACCCACCTGTATATAGCCTCCACATTGACTCAGTACCGGTATCCACCTGTATATAGCCTCCACATTGACTCAGTACCGGTACCCACCTGTATATAGCCTCCACATTGACTCTGTACTGGTACCCACCTGTATATAGCCTCCACATTGACTCTGTACTGGTACCTCCTGTATATAGCCTCCACATTGACTCAGTACCGGTACACACCTGTATATAGCCTCCACATTGACTCAGTACCCGTGCCCACCTGTATATAGCCTCCACATTGACTCAGTACCGGTACCCACCTGTATATAGCCTCCACATTGACTCAGTACCGGTACACACCTGTATATAGCCTCCACATTGACTCAGTACCGGTACACACCTGTATATAGCCTACACATTGACTCAGTACCGGTACACACCTGTATATAGCCTCCACATTGACTCAGTACCGGTACCCACCTGTATATAGCCTCCACATTGACTCAGTACCGGTACCCACCTGTATATAGCCTCCACATTGACTCAGTACCGGTACACACCTGTATATAGCCTCCAAATTGACTCAGTACCGGTACACACCTGTATATAGCCTCCACATTGACTCAGTACCGGTACCCACCTGTATATAGCCTCCACATTGACTCAGTACCGGTACCCACCTGTATATAGCCTCCACATTGACTCAGTACCGGTACACACCTGTATATAGCCTACACATTGACTCAGTACCGGTACACACCTGTATATAGCCTCCACATTGACTCAGTACCGGTACCCACCTGTATATAGCCTCCACATTGACTCAGTACCGGTACCCACCTGTATATAGCCTCCACATTGACTCAGTACCGGTGCACACCTGTATATAGCCTACACATTGACTCAGTACCGGTACACACCTGTATATAGCCTCCACATTGACTCAGTACCGGTACACACCTGTATATAGCCTCCACATTGACTCAGTACCGGTACACACCTGTATATAGCCTTGTTATTGTTATTCTTTTGTGTTACTTTTTTTTTTACTATACATTATTTAGCTAATATTTTCATACTCTGTCCTTGTTGGTTAAGGGGTTCTAAAGCATTTTAGAGTTAAAGTGAATGTTTGATTTGATTTGACAGTGAAAATCACAACAAAGGTTAGTCTTGGACTTCCATACCTCCTGACTGGCGCTGGATAGTGCATAGATTACACAACGTGCTGACATTTAGCCACTGGTTGGTTGGAGGTATGTAGAAACAACTGGCAGCCTCTTCCTTCCTTCATTTGGACTGACAGCAACAAGTCATGTCTGCAGA
>NW_027015168.1:7500-12050 GCF_036934945.1 Oncorhynchus masou masou
AATACTCACCAGCTTTATACTCACCTTGTCCTGGTCTGCTTCTGGGTCCAATTCTGGTAAACCCTGACTGTGTGTGTGTGTGTGAGTATATATGTGTATGTCTATGTGTGTATGTCTATGTGTATGTGTGTGAGTATATGTGTGTGTTTGTGTGTGTGTCTATGTGTATGTGTGTGTGAGCATATGTGTGTGTGTGTGTGTGTGTGAGTATATTTGTGTGTGTGTGTGTCTATGTGTATGTGTGTTTGAGTATATGTGTGTGTGTGTGAGTATATGTGTGTGTATGTGTGTGTGTCTATGTGTATTAGTCTATGTATATGTGTGTGTGTGTGTGTGTGTGTGTGTGTGTCATCACAGAGACATAACTATTGGCTGATTAAAGGTAATCATTTAAAATGTTCCATACTTCACACCTCCTCTCCTCTCCTCTCCTCCTCGCCTCTCCCTGCAGACCTGCAGTAGCTGGAGGTTTTCCTAATTCCACCTGACACATGTCCTGCTCGCCCTCCACTCAACTCCCCCTTGTCCCTCTGCCCCCCCCCTCTCTCTCTCTCTCTCTCAGACACACACACACACACACTAACATGGCTGGGACACCCTTCAAATTACTCTATGTGTGACAACTCCATGAGATGAGAGGGAAAGGAGAGCAACTAGCTCTCACAGTCTCACATCAGAATGAGACTTTCATCCATTTAGTTTCTCAAAAATCTAATTTCGAAGTTGTTAAGGCATCAAAACAAAAATAACTTTCTATTGCTTGATTTAAACATGCGCCCGTTGGAATCAGAGGCAGATGCCTATCAGCCATCCCTGTCCACATCGTCCTAACAAAACACACATTTACTTCAAGGTAACAGCAGCTCATTGTTACCCTTAGTGGCCGGTTTCCTGTCCTCAGACATGGATGGGTATGACGTGGGCTGGAAAGAGAGAGAGAGAGAAAGAAAGAGAGAGAGAGGTAGCTAGCATGATAGAGAGAGAGATGTAGCACGTGCGAGAGAGAGAGGTAGCACGCGAGAGAGAGGTAACGTGAGAGAGAGAGAGGTAGCGAGAGAGGAGAGAGAGGTAGAGAGAGAGAGAGAGAGAGAGAGAGAGGTAACGCGCGCGAGAGAGAGAGGTAGCGAGAGAGAGGTAGCGAGAGAAAGAGAGAGGTAGAGAGAGAGAGAGAGAGTGAGAGAGAGAGAGGTACCGCAAGAGAGAGAGGTATGGCGAGAGAGAGAGGTAGCGAGAGAGAGAAAGTGAGAGAGAGGAAGAGCGAGAGAGAGAGAGGTTGTGCGAGAGATGAAGACAGAGAGAGAGAGAGGTAGTGCGCGAGAGAGAGGTAGCGCGAGAGAGAGAGCGGTAGCGAGAGAGAGAGGTAGCCAGAGAGAGAGTTAGCGTGAGAGAGAGCGTGAGAGTTGTAGTGCGAGAGAGAAAGAGAGAGAGAGAGGAAGAGCGAGAGAGGGAGGTTGTGCGAGAGAGAAAGAGAGAGAGGTTGTGCGAGAGAGAGAGAGACAGAGAGAGAGTTGTGCAGAGAGAGAGAGACAGAGAGAGAGATAGCGAGAGAGAGGTAGCACGAGAGAGAGAGGTAGCGTGAGCGAGAGAGATAGTGCGAGAGAGAGGTAGTGAGAGAGAGAGGTAGTGCGACAGAGAGGTAGCGCGAAAGAGAAAGAGAGAGAGAGGAAGAGCGAGAGAGAGAGAGGTTGTGCGAGAGAGAAAGCGAGAGAGGTAGCGTGAGAGAGGTAGCGCAAGAGAGAGGTAGCGGGAGAGAGAGAGAGAGGGTAGCTCTTAAGTAATATGAGGTTTGTCAGACAACTTTAATATATTTTCATCTACTTCTATATTCTATACACCATTGCTATATAGTTGGCTCTATGACTACCTCAATCACAAGCAGTAATAATGTGATGTCATGAAATCCCACCCCCTCACAACACTCCAAGGCCAGTCGTAATCCAGCCCTATGGCTGTTGTCTGTCAACCTCTGTGTGACTGTAGCCTCTGCACATCGCAGCTAGACATGTACACACACACACACACACACACACTCACACACACACACACACACACACACACATTGAGAGAGAGGAGTCATCCCTCCAACACCTGCAGGCCTTCTGGACGACTGGCCTCGAATTACGGCCAACCAGAGCAGGCCAAACACTGCCTCAGTCCACCACCCACCCCTCCCACCATCCCTCCATATATTCCCCTCTCTGAGTCTCGTCCCCCTTGGTCATTTCAATGAGATGTCTAGCCATGTGTTGCAAATGGGATAAACTGCAGTGGTGTGTGATGCATGCACTGGTGGATCGGAGCGTTCTGCCGGCCGAGAGTGAGGGGGGGAGGGAGGGTTGTGTATGTGTGTGTGTGTGTGTCTGTGTTACAGTGTGTGTGTGTTACTGTGTGTGTGTGTCTGTGTTACAGTGTGTATGTGTCAGTGTGAGTGTGTCTGTGTCCGTGTCTGTGTGTGTGTGTGTGTGTGTGTGTGTGTGTGTGTGTGTGTGTGTGTGTGTGTGTGTGTGTGTGTGTGTGTGTGTGTGTGCGTGCGTGCATGCGTGTGTGCGTGTGTGTGTGTGTGTGTGCGCACGTTAGTACAGTTAGTACATGGGCGTTTGGAGAAGTGTGTGTTTAGTGATGTGTGTGCTCCGTGTGAGTTCCACTTAACTTGTGAGGGGCTGTTTATCATGCCAACTGACCACCCTTGGCAGGCTGAAGGGGTGACAATGACCACGGTGCCCGGTGCTGCGAAGTCCTGTGCATCCCTGCCTTGGAAGCACATGGCTGCTTCCTCCTGAGCCATATAGAATGGGGGGCTGCCTGCCTCATGTAGGGAGTAGGGGTTTGGGAAGTACTGAAGGTCATGGATCCGGATGTTCACATCACCAAAACAGTTTCCATGGACATTAGGATGGACACACATGGTAAGACATTCTCTCTCTCACGCACACACACACACACGCACGCGCACGCACGCACGCACGCACACACACACACACACGCACGCACACACACACACGCACGCACGCACGCACACACGCACGCACACACGCACGCACACACGCACACACACACGCACGCACGCACACACGCACACATACACACACACACACGCACTCGGTTAGACATATAACATCTGCTATGATCCCTCGACTAAACTTGACTGTTTGCCACTGTACACAAAGTATGGCCAGAATACACAGACACAAAATCCAGACTAACATTATAGGAGCCTTAGGAGCAGTATATTTCAGTAGATTTAAGCAGTAAGACCCGGTGGGGTGTGATATATGACCACTATACAATGGCTTAGGGCTGTTCTATCGCACAACGAAATGCGGAGTGCCTGGATACATCCCTTAACCGTGGAGTACTGGCCATATACCACAACCCCCCCCAGGTGCCTGATTGTTATTGTAAACTGGTTACCAACTTCGTTAGAACAGTAAACTGGTCGTACTTTCATACAGACATCTAGTACTTTAATACAGTCATCTAGTACTTTAATACAGACATTTAGTACTTCAATACAGACAGCTACTACTTTAATAGAGACATTTAGTACTTCAATACAGACATCTAGTACTTTAATACAGACATCTAGTACTTTGATACAGACATCTAGTACTTTAATACAGACATCTAGTACTTTAATACAGACATTTAGTACTTCAATACAGACAGCTACTACTTTAATAGAGACATTTAGTACTTCAATACAGACATCTAGTACTTTAATACAGTCATCTAGTACTTTAAAACAGACATCCAATACAGTAATCTAGTACTTCAATACAGACATCTAGTACTTTAATACAGACATTTAGTGCTTCAATACAGACAGCTACTACTTTAATACAGACATTTAGTACTTCAATACAAACCTCTACTACTTCAATACAGTCATCTAGTACTTTAAAACAGACATCCAATACAGTCATCTAGTACTTTAATACAGTCACCTAGTACTTTAATACAGTCACCTAGTACTTTAATACAGTCACCTAATACTTTAATACAGACATCTAGTACTTTAATACAGACATCTAGTACTAAAACATTGATGATGCAAGCAGAACTGAACTTCCAGGGAACGGTCAAAATATTCTGTTGAGTGTGTCGACTTGACGAGGGGCTCGATATAAAGTACAGATAGATATTTCATAATTTTAGGGCAAGACACGCACTGTATGATTAAAAATGCTTAGAATCACCATTCTGTATATTGATGTTGGGGACTTTATCAAACAATTGAATTATAGTAGAATGATCACTGTTGGAATGACTGCTTCTAGAGATTGATCCGCTCTGAATGATGACAGCCTGGTTTTTTCCTGCAAAGTGATTTAGTTATGGACGCAGTACTAACTAAGCTATCTGTCATGCCTTGGCCAATATCTCCATACTTGCCCTCATATCGTAGTATGCGAGTGTGAGGCGAAACTCAGAGTATAAGGAATGATACAATCTTTAGTCCACGTAGATTACATCAGTCCTGGTTCACATAGTATTACTTTAGTCTTGGTACACATAGTATTACTTTAGTCTTGGTACACATAGTATTACTA
>NW_027015169.1:0-12050 GCF_036934945.1 Oncorhynchus masou masou
ACATCTCCTCTCAGAGATCTTAAAGAAACATTACATCTCCTCTCAGAGATCTTAAAGAACATTACATCACCTCAGAGAGATCTTAAAGAACATTACATCTCCTCAGAGAGATCTTAAAGAACATTACATCTCCTCTCAGAGATCTTAAAGGACATTACATCTCCTCTCAGAGATCTTAAAGAACATTACATCTCCTCTCAGAGATCTTAAAGAACATTACATCTCCTCTCAGAGATCTTAAAGGACAATACATCTCCTCTCAGAGAGATCTTAAAGGACATTACATCTCCTCTCAGAGAGATCTTAAAGGACATTACATCTCCTCTCAGAGAGATCTTAAAGGACATTACATCTCCTCTCAGAGAGATCTTAAAGGACATTACATCTCCTCAGAGAGATCTTAAAGAACATTACATCACCTCAGAGAGATCTTAAAGGACATTACATCTCCTCTCAGAGATCTTAAAGAACATTACATCTCCTCTCAGAGATCTTAAAGAACATTACATCTCCTCAGAGAGATCTTAAAAGGACATTACATCTCCTCTCAAAGATCTTAAAGAACATTACATCTCCTCAGAGATCTTAAAGGACATTACATCTCCTCTCAGAGATCTTAAAGGACATTACATCTCCTCTCAGAGATCTTAAAGAACATTACATCTCCTCTCAGAGATCTTAAAGAACATTACATCTCCTCAGAGAGATCTTAAAGGACATTACATCTCCTCAGGAGATCTTAAAGAACATTACATCTCCTCAGAGAGATCTTAAAGAACATTACATCTCCTCAGGGAGATCTTAAAGGACATTACATCTCCTCAGAGAGATCTTAAAGAACATTACATCTCCTCTCAGAGATCTTAAAGAACATTACATCTCCTCTCAGAGATCTTAAAGAACATTACATCTCCTCAGGGAGATCTTAGAGGACATTACATCTCCTCTCAAAGATCTTAAAGAACATTACATCTCCTCAGAGAGATCTTAAAGGACATTACATCTCCTCTCAGAGATCTTAAAGAACATTACATCTCCTCTCAGAGATCTTAAAAGAACATTACATCTCCTCTCAGAGATCTTAAAGAACATTACATCTCCTCAGAGATCTTAAAGGAACATTACATCTCCTCAGAGAGAGATCTTAAGGAAACAATACATCTCCTCAGAGATCTTAAAGAACATTACATCTCCTCTCAGAGTTAAAAGAACATTACATCTCCTCTCAGAGATCTTAAAGAACATTACATCTCCTCTCAGAGAGATCTTAAAGAACATTACATCTACGTCAGAGAGAGAGAGAGAGAGAGAGAGAGAGAGAGAGAGAGAGAGAGAGAGAGAGAGAGAGAGAGAGATTCAGACATGCTTCCTCGAGCGCCCTCTGCAGGACAAACCCAGGTGGTGCAGTGCAAGGTTCAAACGCACCGTGCCAAGACATTTATCAAATAGGTTTATCAGCTATTCCAAAACATTCTATCCTCATTACCTGGGGCCTTTCTTTGAAACTTTTCAAAGCTCAGCCATCGATTCCAGTGAGTAAATAGCAGTCTGCCTCCATCGATGCCCCTCTCCCTAACTAATCTAATCTGCAGCATTGACAGGAAACACAATGAGAGGAGAACGAACGTCTCTGCTAACAGAAGACCTTATCCCAGCCGTACCAATGAACAGGGCTGATCAGTGTACCAGCCTTGTCTAGAACACCTTGGCTGTGTCCCAGGTGGCACCCTACTCCTCTATATAGTGCACTACTTTTGACCTAGGGCGGCCCAAAGAGTACTGTCTAGCGAATTGGGGGCCGTTGCCAGCACAGCCTAGGAATTTGTCATCTTGTGTCTAATGAATTGTGGGTTGGTTTTGGGAGTGGAGGAACAGAGGAGTGGAGTCAGTGTTTTACCTGTAGTGGACACTCATTACAGGAGGAGTGGAGTCAGTGTTTTACCTGTAGTGGTCACTCATTACAGGAGGGGTGGAGTCAGTTGTTTTACCTGTAGTGGTCACTCATTACAGGAGGAGTGGAGTCAGTGTTTTACCTGTAGTGGTCACTCATTACAGGAGGAGTGGAGTCAGTGTTTTACCTGTAGTGGTCACTCATTACAGGAGGAGTGGAGTCAGTGTTTTACCTGTAGTGGTTTTACAGGAGAGTGGAGCATCAGTGTTTTACCTGTAGTGGTCACTCATTACAGGAGGAGTGGAGTCAGTGTTTTACCTGTAGTGGTCACTCATTACAGGAGGAGTGGAGTCAGTGTTTTACCTGTAGTGGTCACTCATTACAGGAGGAGTGGAGTCAGTGTTTTACCTGTAGTGGTCACTCATTACAGGAGGAGTGGAGTCAGTGTTTTACCTGTAGTGGTCACTCATTACAGGAGGAGTGGGTCAGTGTTTTACCTGTAGTACTCATTACAGGAGGAGTGGAGTCAGTGTTTTACCTGTAGTGGTCACTCATTACAGGAGGAGTGGAGTCAGTGTTTTACCTGTAGTGGTCACTCATTACAGGAGGAGTGGAGTCAGTGTTTTACCTGTAGTGGTTTTACAGGAGGAGTGGAGTCAGTGTTTTACCTGTAGTGGTCACTCATTACAGGAGGAGTGGAGTCAGTGTTTTACCTGTAGTGGTCACTCATTACAGGAGGAGTGGAGTCAGTGTTTTACCTGTAGTGGTCACTCATTACAGGAGGAGTGGAGTCAGTGTTTTACCTGTAGTGGTCACTCATTACAGGAGGAGTGGAGTCAGTGTTTTACCTGTAGTGGTCACTCATTACAGGAGGAGTGGAGTCAGTGTTTTACCTGTAGTGGTCACTCATTACAGGAGGAGTGGAGTCAGTGTTTTACCTGTAGTGGTCACTCGTGGGAGGAGTGGAGTCAGTGTTTTAGCAGTCACTCATTACAGGAGTGGAACAGTGTTTACCTGTAGTGGTCCTCATTACAGTTGTTTTACCTGTAGTGGTCACTCATTACAGGAGGAGAGGAGTCAGTGTTTTACCTGTAGTGGTCACTCATTACAGGAGGTTGAGTCAGTGTTTTACCTGCCAGTGGTCACTCATTACAGGAGGAGTGGAGTCAGTGTTTTACCTGTAGTGGTCACTCATTACAGGAGGAGTGGAGTCAGTGTTTTACCTGTAGTGGTCACTCATTACAGGAGGAGTGGAGTCAGTGTTTTACCTGTAGTGGTCACTCATTACAGGAGGAGTGGAGTCAGTGTTTTACCTGTAGTGGTCACTCATTACAGGAGGAGGCAGTGGTTTTACCTGGTGGTCAGTGTTTTACCTGTAGTGGTCACTCATTACAGGAGGAGTGGAGTCAGTGTTTTACCTGTAGTGGTCACTCATTACAGGAGGAGTGGAGTCAGTGTTTTACCTGTAGTGGTCACTCATTACAGGAGGGGTGGAGTCAGTGTTTTACCTGTAGTGGTCACTCATTACAGGAGGAGTGGAGTCAGTGTTTTACCTGTAGTGGTCACTCATTACAGGAGGAGTGGAGTCAGTGTTTTACCTGTAGTGGTCACTCATTACAGGAGGAGTGGAGTCAGTGTTTTACCTGTAGTGGTCACTCATTACAGGAGGAAAGTGAGTCAGTGTTTTACCTGTAGTGGTCACTCATTACAGGAGAGTGGAGTCAGTGTTTTACCTGTAGTGGTCACTCATTACAGGAGGGAAAGGAGTCAGTGTTTTACCTGTAGTGGTCACTCATTACAGGAGGAGTGGAGTCAGTGTTTTACCTGTAGTGGTCACTCATTACAGGAGGAGAGGAGTCAGTGTTTTACCATTGTAGTGGTCACTCATTACAGGAGGAGTGGAGTCAGTGTTTTACCTGTAGTGGTCACTCATTACAGGAGGAGTGGAGTCAGTGTTTTACCTGTAGTGGTCACTCATTACAGGAGGAGTGGAGTCAGTGTTTTACCTGTAGTGGTCACTCATTACAGGAGGAGTGGAGTCAGTTGTTTTACCTGTAGTGGTCACTCATTACAGGAGGAGTGGAGTCAGTGTTTTACCTGTAGTGGACACTCATTACAGGAGGAGTGGAGTCAGTGTTTTACCTGTAGTGGTCACTCATTACAGGAGGAGTGGAGTCAGTGTTTTACCTGTAGTGGTCACTCATTACAGGAGGAGTGGAGTCAGTGTTTTACCTGTAGTGGTCACTCATTACAGGAGGAGTGGAGTCAGTGTTTTACCTGTATGGTCACTCATTACAGGAGGAGTGGAGTCAGTGTTTTACCTGTAGTGGTCACTCATTACAGGAGGAGTGGAGTCAGTGTTTTACCTGTAGTGGTCACTCATTACAGGAGGAATGGAGTCAGTTGTTTTACCTGTAGTGGTCCTCATTGGGAGTGGAGTCAGTGTTTTACCTGTAGTGGTCCTCATTACAGTGTTTTACCTGTAGTGGTCACTCATTACAGGAGGAGTGGAGTCAGTTGTTTTACCTGTAGTGGTCACTCATTACAGGAGGAGTGGAGTCAGTTGTTTTACCTGTAGTGGTCACTCATTACAGGAGGAGTGGAGTCAGTGTTTTACCTGTAGTGGTCACTCATTACAGGAGGAGTGGAGTCAGTGTGTTTTACCTGTAGTGGTCACTCATTACAGGAGGAGTGGAGTCAGTTGTTTTACCTGTAGTGGTCACTCATTACAGGAGGAGTGGAGTCAGTGTTTTACCTGAGTCACTCATTACAGTGTTTTACCTGTAGTGGTCACTCATTACAGGAGGAGTGGAGTCAGTGTTTTACCTGTAGTGGTCACTCATTACAGGAGGGTAGATCAGTTGTTTTGCCATAGTGGTCACTCATTACGGGAGGAGTGGAGTCAGTGTTTTACCTGTAGTGGTCACTCATTACAGGAGGAGTGGAGTCAGTGTTTTACCTGTAGTGGTCACTCATTACAGGAGGAGAAGAGTCAGTGTTTTACCTGTAGTGGTCACTCATTACAGGAGGAGAGCAGTCAGTGTTTTACCTGTAGTGGTCACTCATTACAGGAGGAGTGGAGTCAGTGTTTTACCTGTAGTGGTCACTCATTACAGGAGGAGTGGAGTCAGTGTTTTACCTGTAGTGGTCACTCATTACTGTCAGTGTTTTACCTGTAGTGGAGGGGAGTGGAGTTTTCTGTAGTGTCACTTTTAGTCAGTGTTTTAGTAGTGGTCACTCATTACAGGAGGAGGGAGTCAGTGTTTTACCTGTAGTGGTCACTCATTACAGGAGGAGTGGAGTCAGTGTTTTTCCTGTAGTGGTCACTCATTACAGGAGGAGAGGAGTCAGTGTTTTACCTGTAGTGGTCACTCATTACAGGAGGAGTGGGAGTCAGTGTTTTACCTGTAGTGGTCACTCATTACAGGAGGAGTGGAGTCAGTGTTTTACCTGTAGTGGTCACTCATTACAGAAGGAGAGGAGTCAGTGTTTTACCTGTAGTGGTCACTCATTACAGGAGGAGTGGAGTCAGTGTTTTACCTGTAGTGGTCACTCATTACAGGAGGAGTGGAGTCAGTGTTTTACCTGTAGTGGTCACTCATTACAGGAGGAGTGGAGTCAGTGTTTTACCTGTAGTGGTCACTCATTACAGGAGGAGTGGAGTCAGTGTTTTACCTGTAGTGGTCACTCATTACAGGAGGAGTGAGTCAGTGTTTTAGCTGTAGTGGTCACTCATTACAGGAGGAGTGGAGTCAGTGTTTTACCTGTAGTGGTCACTCATTACAGTGGAGTCAGTGTTTTACCTGTAGTGGTCACTCATTACAGGAGGAGTGGAGTCAGTGTTTTACCTGTAGTGGTCACTCATTACAGGAGGAGTGGAGTCAGTGTTTTACCTGTAGTGGTCACTCATTACAGGAGGAGTGGAGTCAGTGTTTTACCTGTAGTGGTCACTCATTACAGGAGGAGTGGAGTCAGTGTTTTACCTGTAGTGGTCACTCATTACAGGAGGAGTGGAGTCAGTGTTTTACCTGTAGTGGTCACTCATTACAGGAGGAGTGGAGTCAGTGTTTTACCTGTAGTGGTCACTCATTACAGGAGGAGTGGAGTCAGTGTTTTACCTGTAGTGGTCACTCATTACAGGAGGAGAGGAGTCAGTGTTTTACCTGTAGTGGTCACTCATTACAGGAGGAGTGGAGTCAGTGTTTTACCTGTAGTGGTCACTCATTACAGGAGGAGAGGAGTCAGTGTTTTACCTGTAGTGGTCACTCATTACAGGAGGAGTGGAGTCAGTGTTTTACCTGTAGTGGTCACTCATTACAGGAGGAGTGGAGTCAGTGTTTTACCTGTAGTGGTCACTCATTACAGGAGGAGTGGAGTCAGTGTTTTACCTGTAGTGGTCACTCATTACAGGAGGAGTGGAGTCAGTGTTTTACCTGTAGTGGTCACTCATTACAGGAGGAGTGGAGTCAGTGTTTTACCTGTAGTGGTCACTCATTACAGGAGGAGTGGAGTCAGTGTTTTACCTGTAGTGGTCACTCATTACAGGAGGAGTGGAGTCAGTGTTTTACCTGTAGTGGTCACTCATTACAGGAGGAGTGGAGTCAGTGTTTTACCTGTAGTGGTCACTCATTACAGGAGGAGTGGAGTCAGTGTTTTACCTGTAGTGGTCACTCATTACAGGAGGAGTGGAGTCAGTGTTTTAGCTGTAGTGGTCACTCATTACAGGAGGAGTGGAGTCAGTGTTTTACCTGTAGTGGTCACTCATTACAGGAGGAGTGGAGTCAGTGTTTTACCTGTAGTGGTCACTCATTACAGGAGGAGAGGAGTCAGTGTTTTACCTGTAGTGGTCACTCATTACAGGAGGAGTGGAGTCAGTGTTTTACCTGTAGTGGTCACTCATTACAGGAGGAGTGGAGTCAGTGTTTTACCTGTAGTGGTCACTCATTACAGGAGGAGTGGAGTCAGTGTTTTACCTGTAGTGGTCACTCATTACAGGAGGAGTGGAGTCAGTTGTTTTACCTGTAGTGGTCACTCATTACAGGAGGAGTGGAGTCAGTGTTTTACCTGTAGTGGTCACTCATTACAGGAGGAGAGCAGTCAGTGTTTTACCTGTAGTGGTCACTCATTACAGGAGGAGTGGAGTCAGTGTTTTACCTGTAGTGGTCACTCATTACAGGAGGAGTGGAGTCAGTGTTTTACCTGTAGTGGTCACTCATTACAGGAGGAGTGGAGTCAGTGTTTTACCTGTAGTGGTCACTCATTACAGGAGGAGTGGAGTCAGTGTTTTACCTGTAGTGGTCACTCATTACAGGAGGAGTGGAGTCAGTGTTTTACCTGTAGTGGACACTCATTACAGGAGGAGTGGAGTCAGTTGTTTTACCTGTAGTGGTCACTCATTACAGGAGGAGTGGAGTCAGTGTTTTACCTGTAGTGGTCACTCATTACAGGAGGAGAGGAGTCAGTGTTTTACCTGTAGTGGTCACTCATTACAGGAGGAGTGGAGTCAGTGTTTTACCTGTAGTGGTCACTCATTACAGGAGGAGTGGAGTCAGTGTTTTACCTGTAGTGGTCACTCATTACAGGAGGAGTGGAGTCAGTGTTTTACCTGTAGTGGTCACTCATTACAGGAGGAGAGGAGTCAGTGTTTTACCTGTAGTGGTCACTCATTACAGGAGGAGTGGAGTCAGTGTTTTACCTGTAGTGGTCACTCATTACAGGAGGAGTGGAGTCAGTGTTTTACCTGTAGTGGTCACTCATTACAGAAGGAGTGGAGTCAGTGTTTTACCTGTAGTGGTCACTCATTACAGGAGGAGTGGAGTCAGTTGTTTTACCTGTAGTGGTCACTCATTACAGGAGGAGAAGAGTCAGTGTTTTACCTGTAGTGGTCACTCATTACAGGAGGAGAGCAGTCAGTGTTTTACCTGTAGTGGTCACTCATTACAGGAGGAGTGGAGTCAGTGTTTTACCTGTAGTGGTCACTCATTACAGGAGGAGTGGAGTCAGTGTTTTACCTGTAGTGGTCACTCATTACAGGAGGAGTGGAGTCAGTGTTTTACCTGTAGTGGTCACTCATTACAGGAGGAGTGGAGTCAGTGTTTTACCTGTAGTGGTCACTCATTACAGGAGGAGTGGAGTCAGTGTTTTACCTGTAGTGGACACTCATTACAGGAGGAGTGGAGTCAGTTGTTTTACCTGTAGTGGTCACTCATTACAGGAGGAGTGGAGTCAGTGTTTTACCTGTAGTGGTCACTCATTACAGGAGGAGAGGAGTCAGTGTTTTACCTGTAGTGGTCACTCATTACAGGAGGAGTGGAGTCAGTGTTTTACCTGTAGTGGTCACTCATTACAGGAGGAGTGGAGTCAGTGTTTTACCTGTAGTGGTCACTCATTACAGGAGGAGAGGAGTCAGTGTTTTACCTGTAGTGGTCACTCATTACAGGAGGAGTGGAGTCAGTTGTTTTACCTGTAGTGGTCACTCATTACAGGAGGAGTGGAGTCAGTGTTTTACCTGTAGTGGTCACTCATTACAGGAGGAGTGGAGTCAGTGTTTTACCTGTAGTGGTCACTCATTACAGGAGGAGTGGAGTCAGTTGTTTTACCTGTAGTGGTCACTCATTACAGGAGGAGTGGAGTCAGTGTTTTACCTGTAGTGGTCACTCATTACAGGAGGAGTGGAGTCAGTGTTTTACCTGTAGTGGTCACTCATTACAGGAGGAGTGGAGTCAGTGTTTTACCTGTAGTGGTCACTCATTACAGGAGGAGTGGAGTCAGTGTTTTACCTGTAGTGGTCACTCATTACAGGAGGAGTGGAGTCAGTGTTTTACCTGTAGTGGTCACTCATTACAGGAGGAGTGGAGTCAGTGTTTTACCTGTAGTGGTCACTCATTACAGGAGGAGAGGAGTCAGTGTTTTACCTGTAGTGGTCACTCATTACAGGAGGAGTGGAGTCAGTGTTTTACCTGTAGTGGTCACTCATTACAGGAGGAGTGGAGTCAGTGTTTTACCTGTAGTGGTCACTCATTACAGGAGGAGTGGAGTCAGTGTTTTACCTGTAGTGGTCACTCATTACAGGAGGAGTGGAGTCAGTGTTTTACCTGTAGTGGTCACTCATTACAGGAGGAGAGGAGTCAGTGTTTTACCTGTAGTGGTCACTCATTACAGGAGGAGTGGAGTCAGTGTTTTACCTGTAGTGGTCACTCATTACAGGAGGAGTGGAGTCAGTGTTTTACCTGTAGTGGTCACTCATTACAGGAGGAGTGGAGTCAGTGTTTTACCTGTAGTGGTCACTCATTACAGGAGGAGTGGAGTCAGTGTTTTACCTGTAGTGGTCACTCATTACAGGAGGAAAGGAGCCAGTGTTTTACCTGTAGTGGTCACTCATTACAGGAGGAAAGGAGTCAGTGTTTTACCTGTAGTGGTCACTCATTACAGGAGGGGTGGAGTCAGTGTTTTACCTGTAGTGGTCACTCATTACAGGAGGAGAGGAGTCAGTGTTTTACCTGTAGTGGTCACTCATTACAGGAGGAGAGGAGTCAGTGTTTTACCTGTAGTGGTCACTCATTACAGGAGGAGTGGAGTCAGTGTTTTACCTGTAGTGGTCACTCATTACAGGAGGAGTGGAGTCAGTGTTTTACCTGTAGTGGTCACTCATTACAGGAGGAGTGGAGTCAGTGTTTTACCTGTAGTGGTCACTCATTACAGGAGGAGTGGAGTCAGTGTTTTACCTGTAGTGGTCACTCATTACAGGAGGAGTGGAGTCAGTGTTTTACCTGTAGTGGTCACTCATTACAGGAGGAGTGGAGTCAGTGTTTTACCTGTAGTGGTCACTCATTACAGGAGGAGTGGAGTCAGTGTTTTACCTGTAGTGGTCACTCATTACAGGAGGAGTGGAGTCAGTGTTTTACCTGTAGTGGTCACTCATTACAGGAGGAGTGGAGTCAGTGTTTTACCTGTAGTGGTCACTCATTACAGGAGGAGTGAGTCAGTGTTTTACCTGTAGTGGTCACTCATTACAGGAGGAGTGGAGTCAGTGTTTTACCTGTAGTGGTCACTCATTACAGGAGGAGTGGAGTCAGTGTTTTACCTGTAGTGGACACTCATTACAGGAGGAGTGGAGTCAGTGTTTTACCTGTAGTGGTCACTCATTACAGGAGGAGTGGAGTCAGTGTTTTACCTGTAGTGGTCACTCATTACAGGAGGAGTGGAGTCAGTGTTTTACCTGTAGTGGTCACTCATTACAGGAGGAGTGGAGTCAGTGTTTTACCTGTAGTGGTCACTCATTACCAGGAACAATGGGAGGTTTATAAGATCATTCACACCTCTGGAATGTCATTTCCTGTACGTGTGACATCAGCGAATACAGCAAGAAACATTAGGTTAAATGTTTATCACATACATACTGTATTACCCACAGCGAATGAAACCTGGCAACATCCCCTGTTGTTTGTGTCATTGCTGTAGGTTGAGTTGAATTGACATGAGGTCAGTAGTTCCAGGACCTGTTGAAAGCCCTTCTCTGTCTACAGAGGGAAGACACAGGAAGCTGTTAGAACAAGGACAGGAAGAACACATGGAGGAAAGAATGGTACAGCCTGACCAGTTCAAGTACACTGACAATGTCCCAAATGGCACTCTATTCCCTATATAGTGCACTACCTTTGACCAGAGCCCATAGGGGGATGGGGAGAGAGAGAGAGAGAGAGAGAGAGAGAGAGAGAGAGAGCAGAGACAGAGACAGAGACAGAGACAGAGACAGAGAGAGAGGGGAGAGAGAGAGGGAGAGGGGGAGAGGGGGAGAGGGAGGGAGGGGGGAGAGAGGGAGAGAGAGGGAGGAGGAGAGAGGGAGGGAGAGGCCGACATCAGGATTCCAGCGTTGGGCCAGGTGTCTATCGGTCAGGGTCAGGGGAGGCTGCTGAGGGAGGACAGCTCATAATAAATGAAATCCGCTGGAATGGAGCAAATAGAAGCATTTACAATCATGTCGCTACACTCACAATAACATCTGCTAACCATGTGTATGTGATCCATAACATCTGATTTGGAATGGAATCAGATGGAATCAAATGGAGTCAAATGGAATCAAATGGAATCCTGTGTTTGATGGATTTGAAACCATTCCACTAATTCCGCTCCAGCCATTACCACAAGCCCCTCCTCCCTATTTACGGTGCCACCAACCTCCGGTGCATCAGAGTGTTGTATGATGCCATTACCACGAGCCCCTCCTCCCTATTTACGGTGCCACCAACCTCCGGTGCATCAGAGTGTTGTATGATGCCATTACCAGGAGCCCCTCCTCCCTATTTACGGTGCCACCAACCTCCGGTGCATCAGAGTGTTGTGTGACGTAAGATCAGTACTGACACTGAATCTGGCTGATAAACGAGCCTCGGACAGAGATGTCAGCAAAACAGTGTCTCCACAGCGTTGGAACAATACCATGCAGCCAGCCGCCTGTTCCTGTCCCTCAGACAGTGGGCGTGTCCCAAATGCCACCCTATTCCCTACATAGTGCACTAGTTTTAACCAGAAACCTCTTTTTAGGCCCTGATCAAGTAGGGCACTCGATAGGGAATAGGGCCCCATTTGGGATGCAACGGTGTTTCCTGCTCTGAGCTGTTGCTGCAATCACCAGGCCACTTCTTGTTTTTGCCAGAGCAATAAGGAAACCCTTAGTCAGGGCTTTTGTTGTTTAAAGAAGTCTCTGTCCAATATTAAACCCAACCAACCACTAATGGGCCAATCCATTTCATGGCTGGGAAAGATGATTGTTTATAAGTTCAATTGGGTAACAACAAGAATGGTAGGAATTTTGATCAGAAATAATAATGACTATTAGTAAGTCGGTCTTTATAAGATGTAATATATTTTTATTCTCAAAGCATCTACCAGATAAAATAATACTAAAGTCTAAAACACGGGCCGTCAAACTCCATGGAGGGAGAAGGGAGTTCCTTACTGAGACCTGGACAACCAGGTGAGGGGAGTTCCTTACTGAGACCCCGACAACCAGGTGAGGGGAGTTCCTCACTGAGACTTAGACAACCAGGTGAGGGGAGTTCCTTACTGAGACCTAGACAACCAGGCGAGGGAGTTCCTTACTGAGACCTAGACAACCAGGTGAGGGGAGTTCCTTACTGAGACCTAGACAACCAGGTGA
>NW_027015170.1:0-12049 GCF_036934945.1 Oncorhynchus masou masou
GGCATCTTCAGTGACAGACAGGAACTGTCCATAGATGGCATCTTCAGTGACAGACAGGAACTGTCCATAGATGGCATCTTCAGTGACAGACAGGAACTGTCCATAGATGGCATCTTCAGTGACAGACAGGAACTGTCCATAGATGGCATCTTCAGTGACAGACAGGAACTGTCCATAGATGGCATCTTCAGTGACAGACAGGAACTGTCCATAGATGGCATCTTCAGTGACAGACAGGAACTGTCCATAGATGGCATCTTCAGTGACAGACAGGAACTGGCCATAGATGGCATCTTCAGTGACAGACAGGAACTGTCCATAGATGGCATCTTCAGTGACAGACAGGAACTGGCCATAGATGGCATCTTCAGTGACAGACAGGAACTGTCCATAGATGGCATCTTCAGTGACAGACAGGAACTGGCCATAGATGGCATCTTCAGTGACAGACAGGAACTGGCCATAGATGGCATCTTCAGTGACAGGGCCAGGACAGTAAAGGGCGTTAAGGAAAAAGCTGCATTATTCAAAGACAGCAGGACACCAGGATCCGCTGGCTGTGTCATGTCATCCTGATCCGTGCCTTATACCCTACTGATATTCCATCACTCACCATGTACTGGATACTGTGGCAGACAGTACAGGACCTTCCGCACCAACTGATACTCAAAACCATACTTTGCCCTTTGCTATACAATCACGTCAACATGAAGGGTGACACTGAGCCATGGATGTTGACGTGGACGATAATTGTGTAAAATGATGATGTGGGACGTAGTTACTGTACATAGTTGACATATGGTGTTACTGACCTGTACTCTCTCCTAGCTCTCCACCTCTCTCTCCAGCTCTCCACCTCTCTCTCTCGCTCTCCATCTCTCTCTCGCTCTCCATCTACCTCTCTCTCGCTCTCCATCTCTCTCTCTCTAGCTCTCCATCCCTCTCTCTCTCGCTCTCCATCTCTCTCTCTCTCTCTCTCTCTCGCTCTCCACCTCTCTCTCGCTCTCCACTCTCTCTCTAGCTCTCCATCCCTCTCTCTCTCGCTCTCCATCTACCTCTCTCTCACTCTCCATCTCTCTCTCTCATCTCTCTCTCTCCACCTCTCTCTCTCTCGCTCTCCATCTCTCTCTCTAGCTCTCCACCTCTCTCTCTCGCTCTCCATCTCTCTCTCTCACTCTCCATTTCTCTCTCTCGCTCTCCATCTCTCTCTCTCGCTCTCCATCTCTCTCTCTCACTTTCCATCTCTCTCTCTCGCTCTCTACCTCTCTCTCTCGCTCTCCACCTCTTTCTCTCACTCTCCATCTCTCTCTCTCGCTCACCATCTCTCTCCCTCTAGCTCTCCACCTCTCTCTCTTGCTCTCCATCTCTCTCTCTCGCTCTCCATCTCTCTCTCTCACTGTCCATCTCTCTCTCTCGCTCTCCCACCTCTCTCTCTTGCTCACCATCTCTCTCTCTCTAGCTCTCCACCTCTCTCTCTCGCTCTCCATCTCGCTCTCTTACTCTCCATCTCTCTCTCTAGCTCTCCACCTCTCTCTCTCACTCTCCATCTCTCTCTCGCTCACCATCTCTCTCTCTCGCTCTCCATCTCTCGCTCTCCATCTCTCTCTAGCTATCCATTTCTCTCTCTAGCTATCCATCTCTCTCTCTCGCTCACCATCTCTCTCTCTCTCTCTCTCTCTCTCTCTCTCTCTCATCTCTCTTCTAGCTATCCATCTCTCTCTCTAGCATCTCCATCTCTCTCTCACTCACCATCTCTCTCTCACTCTCCATCTCTCTCTCTCCATCTCTCTCTCTCACTCTCGCTCTCCATCTCTCTCTCTCACTCTCCATCTCTCTCTAGCTATCCATCTCTCTCTCACTCTCCATCTCTCTCTCCATCTCTCTCTCTCCATCTCTCTCTCTCACTCTCCATTTCTCTCTCTAGCTCACCATCTCTCTCTCTCTAGCTCTCCACCTCTCTCTCTCTCGCTCTCCATCTCTCTCTCTAGCTCTCCACCTCTCTCTCTCGCTCTCCATCTCTCTCTCACTCTCCATCTCTCTCCTCGCTCACCATCTCTCCCTCTAGCTCTCACCTCTCCTCTTGCTCTCCATCTCTCTCTCTCGCTCTCCATCTCTCTCTCACTGTCCATCTCTCTCGCTCTCCACCTCTCTCTCTCGCTCACCATCTCTCTCTCTAGCTCTCCACCTCTCTCTCTCACCTCCATCATCTCTCTCTGCATCTCCATCTCGCTCTCTCACTCTCCATCTCTCTCTAGCTCTCCACCTTCTCTCTCGCTCTCCATCTCTCTCTCGCTCATCCGTCTCTCTCTCTACGCTCTCCATCTCTCGCTCTCCATCTCTCTCTAGCTATCCATTTCTCTCTCTAGCTATCCATCTCTCTCTCTCGCTCACCATCTCTTTCTCTCTCTCTCTTCTCCCTCTCCATCTCTCTCTCTAGCTATCCATCTCTCTCTCTCGCTCTCCATCTCTCTCTCTACTCACCATCTCTCTCACTCTCCATCTCCTCTCTCCATCTCCTCTCTCTCACTCTCGCTCTCCATCTCTCTCTCACTCTCCATCTCTCTCTCTAGCTATCCATCTCTCTCTCACTCTCCATCTCTCTCTTTAGCTCTCCATCTCTCTCTCTCTCTCCTCTAGCTCTCCATCTCTCTCTAGCTCTCCATCTCTCTCTCTCTCCATCTCTCTCTCTAGCTCTCCATCCCACTCTCTCAGCTTTCATCCATCTCTCTCTCATTCTCCATCTTCCTCTCTAGCACTCCTGCTCTCTTCTCTCTCCAGCTCTCCATCTCTCTCACTCTCCATCTCTCTCTAGCTCTCCATCTTCTCGCTTTCCTCCATTTCTCTAATCTGTTTATATTTGTTTGTATAAACATCAGTGCTAAAAACAATCAACACAAACCTCCTGCAGAACAGTGTGTATGAGTAGGGTTATGACCAACACCAATACAAAACAAAGCAAAGCTTGGTGGTATAGGTTTTCTACTCAAATTGAATGTTAACTTAAGTTACATGTGTACCTAGTATTCATAAACAAAATAAACATTTGTTGATCTATTGTCTACAGACAATAATGTCACTGAGCATTAGAACCACATTTTCATACCCTTGTTTCTGAGTTCCAACTGATTGTGACCAGCTCTTCCAGGGCAGGGCGAGTAACTGGCGCTACTGGGCTGAAACAATGAAGGCTCTTAGCAGGAAGAGAATGGCCATTTGTCACTGTACACTGATCAAATTCACAGGGGCATTGTACTGGTGTAAATGGACGTCCAACACATTAATCAGAGACAGATGGAAGGTTCAGCTGTCGCCTGGTGCTGGGAGACAGAGGACAGAACCTGGGCTCTAAAAGGCCAGGGTGTGTTGGTATGGCTCTCAGTGTCCCAGTGACTGGTGATAACCACTAGCTCACCATATTGATCATGGAGACCAAAGTGGGTGGAGGTGAGAGGTGGCCACACACAAACACACACAACCCAGAGAAACAGCCTCCTAACGCAGCTTTAATAACACAGTCTTGTGGTGAAAAGACCTGGATTCAAACCCAGTCAGTCACACTGTGCAACCTCATAGATTTTAATTTCAAATTTCAAATCCAAACGGACTAATTAATACGAGTCCCTAAAGAGTTTCTATCAATGATCTTTCATTATGAGCTGCTACAGTCTACTTCATCAATACATCTCTGTAGACCAGGAGGAATACATCTCTGTAGACCAGGAGGAATACATCTCTGTAGACCAGGAGGAATACATCTCTGTAGACCAGGAGGAATACATCTCTGTAGACCAGGAGGAATACATCTCTGTAGACCAGGAGGAATACATCTCTGTAGACCAGGAGGAATACATCTCTGTAGACCAGGAGGAATACATCTCTGTAGACCAGGAGGAATACATCTCTGTAGACCAGGAGGAATACATCTCTGTAGACCAGGAGGAATACATCTCTGTAGACCAGGAGGAATACATCTCTGTAGACCAGGAGGAATACATCTCTGTAGACCAGGAGGAATACATCTCTGTAGACCAGGAGGAATACATCTCTGTAGACCAGGAGGAATACATCAATGTAGACCAGGAGGAATACATCTCTGTAGACCAGGAGGAATGCATCTCTGTAGACCAGGAGGAATACATCTCTGTAGACCAGGGGGAATACATCTCTGTAGACCAGGAGGAATACATCTCTGTAGACCAGGAGGAATACATCTCTGTAGACCAGGAGGAATACATCTCTGTAGACCAGGAGGAATACATCTCTGTAGACCAGGAGGAATACATCTCTTCATATAGGAGTGTAAGTAATGTTCCAGCCCACCACACCAGACTGTTGTGTATGACTCATGTTCACCAGCTGGATACCATTCTCCCCCCAGCTTCACTATTCTGATTGGACAGGTAGACAGTAAGGCGTGTTGCTTGTGTCTCCACTATGTTTCCACAGATTCAGCAGAAAATGTTTTATTGTGCGTTTTTGCCTCACCAATCCAAACAATGTGAGCTGCATGCACATGGCACATGGCTCCGTTTTGGCTGTGTGACGTAGGTTGTCTTCTACTGCTCTATGAATACTCAGATATTGTTTTGGCTTTCAGAGAGCGGGAGAAAGAGGGCTGCTCGATAACTTTAGAGTTTTACTTAAGGTTAAACTGAGATTTTAATTTGAAGCATTGACTTTAATAATCCCCTGCCACTGTCCAAGTGGTGCTCTGTTTTCTCTCCACTGAATGGGTTCAGGGTGTGTGTATGTGTGTGAGTGCTTTTCGTGCATGTGTGTTCTTATGTATCATGCAGGGTTCTTGGTGGCAGGTAGCCGGTGCACAGCGGGTGCACGGTTGGTCTGTGACAACCTCTCTGCTCCCAGGGGCACAGATCTGCCACACTCTCCAAATTACACAAAGTGGGCTGGAGCTACAATTAAACTAAGCACAACACTCAACTAAATCTGCCCCTTATTCTGAATCAAAGTGAACTTACATGAACCAGGTTGTGGATGCGTCATTCTACAAGTTCACACCCACACTACAGAACATCCCCTGCTGTTTCATTCATGAAAACTCCTCCTCATCCTCCCTCGTTCTCACCCTCCTATCTCTCTATCCTCCCTGTGTTGTGTGTCATAGTATGTAGCTGGTTTGCTTTAAGGGACAGGGCTCCAGAGGTTCTTTGCAACGACCAGCTTGCTCTCAAATCCAAACTCAAACACAACCAATGCTTGTCCAGAGTGCTCTCTCTCTCTCTCTCTCTCTCTCTCTCTCTCTCTCTCTCTCTCTCTTCTAGACTCTTCTAATACTAGACCAAAGTCTACTACTTGTTATTGCCCAGTACATCACCATAAATGACACCGTACGTCTCAGCTGCTGTTCCCAAAAGTCCCTCATATTTACGGTTCAATCCAGCTGGTACAGTACAATAGTATCAGCTGGTCCCAAAGGCACCTCATATTCATGGTTCAAAACTGGCTGGAGCCATACAATGGCTATCAGCAATGTAAGAGTGCGGCAGACACACACACGCATGCACACACACTGCTCTTGTGCATGCACAGACAAACCAGACTGTGTGTGGTGTGGGTCTGTGTGTGTCACGCCATCAGAATGTGTGGTTCTGTGTGTGATGGAGGTCCTGAGAACGATGGCTGTAGCTGCAGTCCTATCAACCTATGAGATAACAGTATGGAAAACTATTAACAGGAAGGACCTGCAAGTTTCCGCAGCCACTACTGTTCTCCAGAGAGCCAATAACCTTCAGATGTACTCTCCAACAGGTCTGTTCAGTATTTCTCTTTTGGCGGCCATACTATATTGCATAAATGGCCTACGTCTTTACAGGTCAAAACAGGTGCTCTCAGTATCTACAGGATGGTGGTCTGAGGGGTGGGTGACATCACCCCGTTTAGATGTTGAAAGAGCCTGTAAAAGGCCATGATTTTAAAAGGGCCTAGTGTGTGTGTGAATTCTCCTCATAACACCTGGGCCTATGTAAACCACTAATGACAGGGAAAAATAAACCTCAACTTATCCCTTTTATTTAGCTGATAAGGGACATGAAACGCATTTGTCCCATTGAGATCAGTAAAATTAGGTAAGCAATGAAGCAAGAAGATATGCAGTCAGGAAAGGAGGCTATTGGAGACGGAGAGCCATGTGGAAAACCACCACCATCACAGTGACCTCTCTGTCTGTGTTGCGTGTTACATTACGTTACCTCTCCACTCTCCATATAAACACATGCAGCCAGACCAGGACCAGACCCATATTGCTGGTCTGCCGTGTAAGCAGAGAGCCTAATTAATAACACACGTTGGCGTGTCCCATCTTCCTTCAGCGGGCTAAAGAGAGAGAGAGAGCGGAGGGAGACAGAGAGAGAGGGGAGACAGAGAGAGAGAAGAGATGCAATACGTAATGCAACACACAATTGAATTGAATTAAGAGAGAGAGAGAGTGAGACAGAGATAGAGAGAGAGGGGGAGACAGTGAGGGAGAGAGATGAGCAGAACTGAACTAAGCCCGGCCCCCTTTTCCACCCCACCTCGTCCTGCTGTGGGGGAAGAGTTCAGATGTGATGAGGGTCAAATAAATAGCCATGATTCATTCCACTCTGCAATACCACTAACATCCACTCAGCCCCAGGTTTCCTCAGCCAACACCCAGCCACCTGTTGCTCTTCTTCTATATACGCTGGCCGAACTGAAGAAGTCCTCTCATGTGGAACTGAGCCCTCGATCTCCCCTACTCCTATTTCTCCGCTCCTATATCCCTACTCTCCACCTCCTTTCCTCTCCTCACCCATGCCTCCATTCCTCTGTTCTCCACTCTCATATCTCCTCTCCTCTCTGCACCTCTCCTCTCTACTCTCCCATCTCCTCTCCTCTCTGCACCTCTCCTCTCCACTCTCCCATCTCCTCTCCTCTCTGCACCTCTCCTCTCCACTCTCCCATCTCCTCTCCTCTCTGCACCTCTCCTCTCCACTCTCCCATCTCCTCTCCTCTCTGCACCTCTCCTCTCCACTCTCCCATCTCCTCTCCTCTCTGCACCTCTCCTCTCCACTCTCCCATCTCTCTCTCTCTGCACCTCTCCTCTCCACTCTCCCATCTCCTCTCCTCTCTGCACCTCTCCTCTCCACTCTCCCATCTTCTCTCCTCTCTGCACCTCTCCTCTCCACTATCCCATCTCCTCTCCTCTCTGCACCTCTCCTGTCCACTCTCCCATCTCCTCTCCTCTCTGCACCTCTCCTCTCCACTCTCCCATCTCCTCTCCTCTCTGCACCTCTCCTCTCCACTCTCCAATCTCATCTCCTCTCTGCACCTCTCCTCTCCACTCTCCCATCTTCTCTCCTCTCTGCACCTCTCCTCTCCACTCTCTCATCTTCTCTCCTCTCTGCACCTCTCCTCTCCTCTCCACTCTCCCATCTCCTCTCCTCTCTGCACCTCTCCTCGCCACTCTCCCATCTCCTCTCCTCTCTGCACCTCTCCTCTCCACTCTCCCATCTCCTCTCCTCTCTGCACCTCTCCTCTCCACTCTCCCATCTCCTCTCTCCTCTCTGCACCTCTCCTCTCCACTCTCCCATCTCCTCTCCCTCTCTGCACCTCTCCTCTCCACTCTCCCATCTTCTCTCCTCTCTGCACCTCTCTCCCTCTCCCTCTCCACTCTCCCATCTCCTCTCTCTCTCTGCACCTCTCCTCTCCACTCTCCCATCTCCTCTCCTCTCTGCACCTCTCCTCTCCACTCTCCCATCTCCTCTCTCTCTGCACCTCTCCTCTCCACTCTCCCATCTCCTCTCCTCTCTGCACCTCTCCTCTCCACTCTCCCATCTCCTCTCCCTCTGCACCTCTCCTCTCCACTCTCCCATCTCCCTCCTCTCTGCACCTCTCCTCTCCACTCTCCCATCTCCTCTCTCCTCTCTGCACCTCTCCTCTCCACTCTCCCATCTCCTTTCTCTGTGTCCCTCCTCTCCACCCTCCCATCTTCTTCCTTCTCTGCACCTCTCCTCTCCATCCCCCATCTCCCTCCTCTGCACCTCTCCTCCCTCCATCTCCTCTCCTCTCTGCACTTCTCCTCTCCACTCCTCCCATCTCCTCTCCCCTCTCTGCCCTTCCACTCTCCCATTCCTCCCCTTGCACCTCCTTCCTACCTCCCACCTCCTCTCCCTCTGCACCTCTCCTCTCCACTCTCCCATCTCCCTCTTCTCTGCACCTCTCGTCTCCACTCTCCCATCTTCTCTCCCCTACACCTCCTCTCCACTCTTCCATCTTCTTCCTGCACCTTCTGCACCCCCCCCTCTCTGCACCTTTCCTCTCCACTATCCCATCTTCTCTCCCTCTGCACCTCTGTCCACTCTCCACTATCCCATCTCCCTCCCTCCCATCTCTCTCTGCACCTCTCCTGACCACTCTCCCATCTCCTCTCCTCTCTGCACCTCCTCTCCACTCTCCCATCTCCTCTCCTCTGCACCTCTCCTCTCCACTCTCCACCTCTCCTCTCCTCTCCATCTCATCTCCTCTCTGCACCTCTCCTCTCCACTCCTCCCATCTTCTCCTCTGCACTCTCCACTCTCCCATCTCCACCTCATCTTCTCTTCCACTCTCCCCTCCTTGCACCTCTCCTCTCCACTCTCCCATCTCCTCTCTGCACCTCCTTCCACTCTCCCATCTCCTCTCCTTCTGCACCTCTCCCTCTCCACTCTCCCATCTCCTCTCCCTCTGCACCTCTCCTCTCCACTCTCCCATCTCCTCTCCCTCTGCACCTCCTCTCCACTATCCCATCTTCTCTCCTCTCTGCACCTCCTTCCACTATCCCATCTTCCTCTGCACCCTCCTCTCCACTTCCCATCTCCTTTCCTCTGCACCCTCCTCTCCACTCTCCCATCTCCTCTCCTCTCTGCACCCCTCCTCTCCACTCTCCCATCTCCTCTCGCCTCTGCACCTCTCCTCTCCACTCTCCCATCTCCTCTCCCTTCCTCTGGACCTCTCCTCTCCACTCTCCCACCTCCCTCCTCCTCTGTGCACACCTCTCCATCCACTATCCCATCTCCTCCTCTCTGCAACTTCTCCACTCTCCCATCTGCTCTCCTCTGCACCTCCCTTCCACTTCCCACTCTCTCTCCCCCTTGCACCCTCTCCTTCACTCCTCCACCCCTCTCCTCAAACCCTCTCCTCTCCACTCCCACATCTATCCCTCTGCAACCCTCATCTCTCTCACCTTCCCATCTCCTCCTCTGCACCTCTCCTCTCCACTCTCCCATCTTCTCTCCCTCTGCACCTCTCCTCTCCACTCTCTCATCTTCTCTCCTCTCTGCACCTCTCCTCTCCTCTCCACTCTCCCATCTCCTCTCCTCTCTGCACCTCTCCTCTCCACTCTCCCATCTCCTCTCCTCTCTGCACCTCTCCTCTCCACTCTCCCATCTCCTCTCCTCTCTGCACCTCTCCTCTCCACTCTCCCATCTCCTCTCCTCTCTGCACCTCTCCTCTCCACTCTCCCATCTCCTCTCCTCTCTGCACCTCTCCTCTCCACTCTCCCATCTCTCTCCTCTCTGCACCTCTCCCTCTCCACTCTCCACTCTCTCCATCTCCTCTCCTCTCTGCACCTCTCTCCTCTCCACTCTCCCATCTCCTCTCTCTCTCTGCACCTCTCCTCTCCACTCTCCCATCTCCTCTCTCCTCTGCACCTCTCCTCTCCACTCTCCCATCTCCCTCTCCTCTCTGCACCTCTCCTCTCCACTCTCCCATCTCCTCTCTCCTCTCTGCACCTCTCCTCTCCACTCTCCCATCTCCCTCTCCTCTCTGCACCTCTCCTCTCCACTCTCCCATCTCCTCTCCTCTCTGCACCTCTCCTCTCCACTCTCCCATCTCCTCTCCTCTCTGCACCTCTCCTCCACTCCACTCTCCCACCTCTCCTCTCCCTCTGCTGCACCTCTCCTCTCCACTCTCCCATCTCCTCTCCTCTCTGCACCTCTCCTCTCCACTCTCCCATCTCTCTCCTCTCTGCACCTCTCTCTCTCCACTCATCCCATCTCCTCTCCTCTCTGCACCTCTCCTGTCCACTCTCCCATCTCCTCTCCTCTCTGCACCTCTCTCTCTCCACTCTCCCATCTCCCTCTCCTCTCTGCACCTCTCCTCTCCACTCTCCCACTCTCCTCTCCCTCTCTGCACCTCTCTCTCTCCACTCTCCCACTCTCCTCTCCTCTCTGCACCTCTCCTCTCCACTCTCCCATCTCTCTCTCTCTGCACCTCCTCTCCACTCTCCCATCTCCTCTCCTCTCTGCACCTCTCCTCTCCACTCTCCCATCTTCTCCTCTCTGCACCTCTCCTCTCCACTCTCCCATCTTCTCTCCTCTCTGCACCTCTCCTCTCCACTATCCCATCTCCTCTCCTCTCTGCACCTCTCCTGTCCACTCTCCCATCTCCTCTCCTCTCTGCACCTCTCCTCTCCACTCTCCCATCTCCTCTCCTCTCTGCACCTCTCCTCTCCACTCTCCCATCTCATCTCCTCTCTGCACCTCTCCCTCTCCACTCTCCCATCTCCTCTCCTCTCTGCACCTCTCCTCTCCACTCTCCCATCTTCCTCCCTCTGCACCTCCTCTCCTCTCCACTCTCCCATCTCCTCTCCTCTCTGCACCTCTCCTCTCCACTCTCACATCTATCCTCTCTGCACCTCTGCACCTCTCCTCTCCACTCTCCCATCTCCTCCTCTGCAGCTCTCCTCTCCACTCTCCCATCTTCTCTCTCCTCTCTGCACCTCTCGTCTCCACTCTCCCATCTTATCTCCTCTCTGCACCTCTCCTCTCCACTCTCCCATCTCCTCTCCTCTCTGCACCTCTCCCTCTCCACTCTCCCATCTCCTCTCCTCTCTGCACCTCTCCTCTCCACTCTCCCATCTCCTCTCCTCTCTGCACCTCTCCTCTCCACTCTCCCATCTCCTCTCCTCTCTCTGCACCTCTCCTCTCCACTCTCCCATCTCCTCTCCTCTCTGCACCTCTCCTCTCCACTCTCCCATCTCCTCTCCTCTCTGCACCTCTCGTCTCCACTCTCCCATCTTCTCTCCTCTCTACACCTCTCCTCTCCACTCTCCCATCTTCTCTCTCCTCTCTGCACCTCTCCTCTCCACTCTCCCATCTTCTCTCCTCTCTGCACCTCTCCTCTCCACTCATCCCATCTCCCTCTCCTCTCTGCACCTCTCCTGTCCACTCTCCCATCCTCCTCTCCCTCTCTGCACCTCTCCTCTCCACTCTCCCATCTCCTCTCCTCTCTGCACCTCTCCTCTCCACTCTCCAATCTCATCTCCTCTCTGCACCTCTCCTCTCCACTCTCCAATCTCCTCTCCTCTCTGCACCTCTCCTCTCCACTCTCCCATCTCTCTCCTCTGCACCTCCCCTCTCCACTCTCCCATCTCCTCTCCTCTCTGCACCTCTCCCTCTCCTCTCCACTCTCCCATCTCCTCTCCTCTCTGCACCTCTCCTCTCCACTCTCCCATCTCCTCTCCTCTCTCGCACCCTCTCCTCTCTGCTCACTCTCCCATCTTATCTCCTCTCTGCACCTCTCCTCTCCACTCTCTCCCATCTCCCTCTCTCTCTCTGCACCTCTCCTCTCCACTCTCCCATCTCCTCTCCTCTCTGCACCTCTCTCTCCACTCTCCCATCTCCTCTCTGCACCTCTCCTCTCCACTCTCCCATCTCCTCTCCTCTCTGCACCTCTCCTCTCCACTCTCCCATCTCCTCTCCTCTCTGCACCTCTCGCTCTCCACTCTCCCATCTCCTCTCCTCTCTACTACCTCTCCTCTCCACTCCTCCCATCTTCTCTCCCTCTCTGCACCTCTCCTCTCCACTCTCCCATCTTCTCTCCTCTCTGCACCTCTCCTCTCCACTCTCCCATCTCCTCTCCTCTCTGCACCTCTCTGTCCACTCTCCCATCTCCTCTCCCTCTCTGCACCTCTCCTCTCCACTCTCCCATCTCCTCTCCCTTCTCTGCACCTCTCCCCTCCACTCTCCCATCTCATCTCCTCTCTGCACCTCTCCTCTCCACTCTCCCATCTCCTCTCCTCTCTGCACCT
>NW_027015171.1:0-83695 GCF_036934945.1 Oncorhynchus masou masou
CCTCTCTCCTCCCTCTCTCCCTCCCCCTCTCTCTCTCTCCCTCTCTCTCCCCCTCTCTCTATAGACATGAATAGAGCTACTAAAACCCACATGACCTCCCCCATGTTTTTCCCTGGCATGGGTATGGCCCCTTTTTTCAAGGTGATCTCACACACACACACACATATTTAAATAATGGATTATATGATTTACACAAACACACTAATATCTATCTATCTGTCGCTGTAGGTGACTGTGTTTGAGCAGGAGCACTTCCAGGGCAAGTGCCAGGAGTTCACCTCTGAGTGCTGTAACATCCAGAACTGTGGTCTGGACAACATCCGTTCTATCAGAGTGGAGAGTGGAGCGTGAGTTTCTTACAACCCTGGTTGTCTGTGGAGGCTGTGTTTGTTAGTGGAGGTATCGGTGTGTGTGTGTGTGTGTTGGTGGAGCGTGAGTCTCTTACAACCCTGGTTGTCTGTGGAGGCTGTGTGTGTGAGTGGAGGTATTGGTGTGTGTGTGTGTGTGTTGGTGGAGCGTGAGTTTCATACAACCCTGGTTGTCTGTGGAGGCTGTGTGTGTGAGTGGAGGTATTGGTGTGTGTGTGTGTTGGTGGAGCGTGAGTTTCATACAACCCTGGTTGTCTGTGGAGGCTGTGTTTGTGAGTGGAGGTATCGGTGTGTGTGTGTGTGTGTGTGTTGGTGGAGCGTGAGTCTCTTACAACCCTGGTTGTCTGTGGAGGCTGTGTGTGTGAGTGGAGGTATCGGTGTGTGTGTGTGTGTTGGTGGAGCGTGAGTCTCTTACAACCCTGGTTGTCTGTGGAGGCTGTGTGTGTGAGTGGAGGTATCGGTGTGTGTGTGTGTGTGTTGGTGGAGCGTGAGTTTCATACAACCCTGGTTGTCTGTGGAGGCTGTGTGTGTGAGTGGAGGTATTGGTGTGTGTGTGTGTTGGTGGAGCGTGAGTTTCATACAACCCTGGTTGTCTGTGGAGGCTGTGTTTGTGAGTGGAGGTATCGGTGTGTGTGTGTGTGTGTGTTGGTGGAGCGTGAGTCTCTTACAACCCTGGTTGTCTGTGGAGGCTGTGTGTGTGAGTGGAGGTATCGGTGTGTGTGTGTGTGTGTGTTGGTGGAGCGTGAGTCTCTTACAACCCTGGTTGTCTGTGGAGGCTGTTTGTGTGAGTGGAGGTATCGGTGTGTGTGTGTGTGTTGGTGGAGCGTGAGTTTCTTACAACCCTGGTTGTCTGTGGAGGCTGTGTGTGTGAGTGGAGGTATTGGTGTGTGTGTGTGTTGGTGGAGCGTGAGTCTCTTACAACCCTGGTTGTCTGTGGAGGCTGTTTGTGTGAGTGGAGGTATCGGTGTGTGTGTGTTGGTGAGTGGGGGTATCTGTGTTTGATGTTTGTCTGTGTGGGTGGGGGTATGATTCTCTGTGCTGTAGCCTGTTGTCATGCATGGTCAACCATTGACCACCAGGGTGGGGTGTTGTCCCTCGTCCTGCTCTTTTCTCATTGTATTTTAATCTGTCCCCTCTCGTTGAATGAAATGCAACATGTCAGTAACTCTCTCCTTCTCTCTGTCCTCTTCTATCTCTGAATGTAACTAGTCAGTAACTCTCTCCTCCCTCTCTGTCCTCTTCTATCTCTGAATGTAACTAGTCAGTAACTCTCTCTCTGTCCCCTTCTATCTCTGAATGTAACATGTCAGTAACTCTCTCCTCTCTGTCATCTTCTATCTCTGAATGTAACTAGTCAGTAACTCTCTCTCCTCCCTCTCTCTCCTCCCTCTCTGTCCTCTTCTATCTCTGAATGTAACTGTCAGGACCCGGTTACGAACCTGGGTCTCCGGAGTGAGAAACAGTCACTTAACCAACTGAGCCACGAATAGACAGCAGAACCCAGAAGATGAGGCAGACACAGCAGTACTTAAGACGGTGTATTTAATAAAGAAAAAAAAATCCTAAAATACAAAAAATGGCAAATCCAAAAGGTGGTAGGAAAAACACAAAAAGACCTCAAAAGAAACTCACCAAAAAATAAACAAAAACAAAAAACAGAATACCACAAGAACTTCACCCGGAATCGACAAGAGCACACAGAACACTAGGGCAGGGTGCTAACATACAAACACAGAGCACAGAACTGAGGGAAACAAAGGGTTTAAATACAATCAGGGGAAACGAGACACAGGTGCAAATAATAATGGGGATCAAGGGAAAAACATAGGGACAAAAAGCACAATGGGGACATCTACTGACCAAAACCCGGAACAACCCTGGCCAAATCCTGACAGTAACTAGTCAGTTACTCTCTCTCCTCCCTCTCTGTCCCCTTCTATCTCTGAATGTAACTAGTCAGTAACTCTCTCTCCTCCCTCTCTCTCCTCACTCTCTGTCCTCTTCTATCTCTGAATGTAACTAGTCAGTAACTCTCTCTCCCCTCTCTGTCCTCTTCTATCTCTGAATGTAACATATCAGTAACTCTCTCCTCCTCTCTGTCCTCTTCTATCTCTGAATGTAACTAGTCAATAACTCTCTCTCCTCCCTCTCTCTCCTCATCTCTGTCCTCTTCTATCTCTGAATGTAACATGTCAGTAACTCTCTCTCCTCCCTCTCTCTCCTCACTCTCTGTCCTCTTCTATCTCTGAATGTAACTAGTCAGTAACTCTCTCTCCCCTCTCTGTCCTCTTCTTTCTCTGAATGTAACATGTCAGTAACTCTCTCTCCTCCCTCTCTCTCCTCCTTTCTGTCCTCTTCTATCTCTGAATGTAACATATCAGTAACTCTCTCCTCCTCTCTGTCCTCTTCTATCTCTGAATGTAACTAGTCAATAACTCTCTCTCCTCCCTCTCTCTCCTCCTCTCTGTCCTCTTCTATCTCTGAATGTAACATGTCAGTAACACTCTCTCCTCCTCTCTGTCCTCTTCTATCTCTGAATGTAACTAGTCAATAACTCTCTCTCCTCCCTCTCTCTCCTCCTCTCTGTCCTCTTCTATCTCTGAATGTAACATGTCAGTAACTCTCTCTCCTCCCTCTCTCTCCTCCTTTCTGTCCTCTTCTATCTCTGAATGTAACATATCAGTAACTCTCTCCTCCTCTCTGTCCTCTTCTATCTCTGAATGTAACTAGTCAATAACTCTCTCTCCTCCCTCTCTGTCCTCTTCTGTCTCTGAATGTAACTAGTCAGTAACTCTCTCTCCTCCTCTCTGTCCTCTTCTATCTCTGAATGTAACATGTCAGTAACACTCTCTCCTCCTCTCTGTCCTCTTCTATCTCTGAATGTAACTAGTCAATAACTCTCTCTCCTCCCTCTCTCTCCTCATCTCTGTCCTCTTCTATCTCTGAATGTAACATGTCAGTAACTCTCTCTCCTCCCTCTCTCTCCTCCTTTCTGTCCTCTTCTATCTCTGAATGTAACATATCAGTAACTCTCTCCTCCTCTCTGTCCTCTTCTATCTCTGAATGTAACATGTCAGTAACTCTCTCTCCTCCCTCTCTCTCCTCCTTTCTGTCCTCTTCTATCTCTGAATGTAACATATCAGTAACTCTCTCCTCCTCTCTGTCCTCTTCTATCTCTGAATGTAACTAGTCAGTAACTCTCTCTCCTCCCTCTCTCTCCTCCTCTCTGTCCTCTTCTATCTCTGAATGTAACTAGTCAGTAACTCTCTCTCCTCCCTCTCTCTCCTCCTCTCTGTCCTCTTCTATCTCTGAATGTAACATGTCAGTAACTCTCTCTCCTCTCTCTCCCCTCTCTGTCCTCTTCTATCTCTGAATGTAACATGTCCGTAACTCTCTCTCCCTACCCCTGTAGCTGGGTGGGCTTTGAGCATCATGACTTCCAGGGCCAGCAGTTCATCCTGGAGAGAGGAGAGTACCCCCACTGGGACGCCTACAGCGGCTCCCTGTCCTACCACGTGGAGCGCCTCATGTCCCTGCGCCCCATCTACTGCGCTGTGAGGACTGTGTGTGTGTGTGTGTGTGTGTGTGTGTGTGTGTGTGTGTGTGTGTGTGTGTGTGTGTGTGTGTGTGTGTGTGTGTGTGTGTGTGTGTGTGTGTGTGTGTGTGTGTGAGTGTGGGAGAGAGAAATACAGTGAGAGATGGATACATAGAGAGCGTGGGAAAGAGTGTCAGTATTCCATGTTAGTGTTTATAGAAGACAGTATTCTATGTCAGTGTTTATAGAAGACAGTATTCTATGTCAGTGTTTATAGAAGACAGTATTCTATGTCAGTGTTTATAGAAGACAGTATTCTATGTCAGTGTTTATAGAAGACAGTATTCTATGTTAGTGTTTATAGAAGACAGTATTCTATGTCAGTGTTTATAGAAGACAGTATTCTATGTCAGTGTTTATAGAAGACAGTATTCTATGTCAGTGTTTATAGAAGACAGTATTCTATGTTAGTGTTTATAGAAGACAGTATTCTATGTTAGTGTTTATAGAAGACAATGATCAGTATTCTATGTTAGTGTTTATAGAAGACAGTATTCTATGTTAGTGTTTATAGAAGACAGTATTCTATGTTAGTGTTTATAGAAGACAATGGTCAGTATTCTATGTTAGTGTTTATAGAAGACAGTATTCTAAGTTAGTGTTTATAGAAGACAGTATTCTATGTTAGTGTTTATAGAAGACAGTATTCTATGTTAGTGTTTATAGAAGACAGTATTCTATGTTAGTGTTTATAGAAGACAGTATTCTATGTTAGTGTTTATAGAAGACAATGATCAGTATTCTATGTTAGTGTTTATAGAATACAGTATTCTATGTTAGTGTTTATAGAAGACAGTATTCTATGTTAGTGTTTATAGAAGACAGTATTCTATGTTAGTGTTTATAGAAGTCAGAGAGAAGGATAGACTGTATGTACAGTACTGTATGTGTCAGTCTGTATGAGAAAGCAAAAAGGATACTAACTAACTGAGATTGTGTCCTATCCCCTCCCACTCTCTCTCCCCTTCTCTCTTTCTCTCCCTCTATCCTGTCTATCCCTCTATCCTCTCTCCCCCTCTATCCGCTCTCCCCCTCTATCCTCTCTCCCCCTTTATCCTCACTCTCCCTCTATCCTCGCTCCACCATCCCCCTCTATCCTCTCTCTCCCTCTATCCTCTCTCTCCCTCTATCCTCTCTCCCCCTCTATCCTCTCTCCCCCTCTATCCTCTCTACCCCTCTATCCTCTCTTCCCCTCTATCCTCTCTCTCCCTCTATCCTCGCTCCACCCTCTCCCTGTATCCTCGCTCCACCCTCCCCCTCTATCCTCTCTCTCCCTATGTCCTCTCTCTCCCTCTGTCCTCTCTCTCCCTCGCTCCACCCTCTCCCTGTATCCTCGCTCCTCCCTCCCCCTCTATCCTCTCTCTCCCTCCCCCTCGCTCCACCCTCTCCCTCTATCCTCGCTCCAACCTCTCCCTCTATCCTCGCTCCACCCTCTCCCTCTATCCTCGCTCCAACCTCTCCCTCTATCCTCGCTCCACCCTCGCTCCATCCTCTCCCTCTATCCTCGCTCCAACCTCTCCCTCTATCCTCGCTCCACCCTCTCCCTCTATCCTCGCTCCAACCTCTCCCTCTATCCTCGCTCCACCCTCGCTCCATCCTCTCCCTCTATCCTCGCTCCAACCTCTCCCTCTATCCTCGCTCCACCCTCCCCCTCTATCCTCTCTCCTCCTTCCCCTCCCAGTCCCACCAGAGCAGTCGTATGCAGATCTTTGAGACAGAGAACTTCATGGGCCGCAGCGCTGAGCTGTGTGATGATTACCCCTCCCTGAGAGCCATGGGCTGGTGCATGCCCGAGGTCGGATCCATGCACGTTCAGTGTGGCGCGTAAGTCAACATTAAACACAAGCACACACTCACTAATTAGATACTGTACAAAAACACAATGGCACAAACCTCAGGAGGTTGGTGGTACCTTATTTGGGGGGGGGGGTGGGGTGGTAACTGCTGGATCGAAATAAGTGTAATGGTATCAACCACGTGGTTTCTAGGTGTTTGATGCCATTCCATTTGCTCTGATCCAGCTGTTATTATGACCCGTCCTCCCCTCAGCAGCCTCCACTGACACAAACACACTCCAATCTAGCTATAGTGAAACAATTCAAGCAAAACATTGTGTGACAATTCTATTCAATGTCAAGCGAAACTCCACTCCAAGCCAAACATGTCTCTCCCTCCCTCTGCACCCCACCTATCACCCTCCCTCCCTCCCCCTCCGCTTCCTCTCTCCTCTCTCCATCCATCCCTCCCCCTCCGCTTCCTCTCTCCTCTCTCCCTCCATCCATCCCTTCCACCCTCCGCTCCCTCTCCTCTCTCCCTCCATCCCTCCCTTCCCCGCTCCGTCTCTCTCCATCCCTCCCATCCCTGCTCCGTCTCTCTCCTCTCCCCCCCATCCCCACAGCTTTGTGTGCTACCAGTTCCCCGGCTACAGGGGCCAGCAGTACATCATGGAGTGTGAGAGACACAGTGGAGATTACCAGCACTGGAAGAACTGGGGCTCCCACTGCCAGACCCCCCAGATCCAGTCGATCCGCCGTATCCAGCACTAACCGGGCCCAGAGCGGACCGTACCCCTAACAGAGCCCCAGGCTTCGGCCTAGGGCTGGGTCTACTGGGGCCTTGTCACAGCACCGCCAACACAAACACAGTCGGTCAGAACCATCCCACAGTTTCTACTAACACATCTCAGCTCCGTCACGGACGTCCTCAGATACTCTGGTTGATAACACAACAGGGTATTATTCCTACGAGAGGCGGCTCGTATATCAGTGCCGTAACGTCAACAGAGTTCAGTCATCACTGTAACACGTTATAGAGGACCGTTATAGTGTAATAACGGTCTTGCAGGTTGTAGTATATATATCACAGATATATATCAGGGACTTTGGTTCACCAGCACCAATAACAGCAATAGACAGTAGTGGTGTGAGAGGAGGAGGAGGGAGATCATCACTGACCAATAAACTCATGCTCAACTCAAACCTGGGTCCTGTGTTCTTCTTGGCTAGTATGTGTTTGTACACATTCACTATATACCGTGCTATACAATGGGTAGTTTGGATACTGGATGCTGATTGGCTAAAACAGCATTCAGCCGTGTGTATGTGAGACCGTATACCATGACTATGACGTTGCTTCTTTTCCCCTTTATTAAAATGGCTACATCAACAATAGGTTGGCATGACGATGTAGAAAATAAGCGTTTGATGAATTTGAGAAAAAACTAAACGGAAAGAGCACCGTGAAACAAACAAAGTGGCCACTTACCTGCTTCACTGACTGGTGTGTAGAGAAGAGAGTTTGGGAATACAACAAAAACGGAGCTGTACTATATCTCTTCATACACACATCTATATATTGTACTATATCTCTTCATACACACATCTATATATTGTACTATATTTCTTCATACACACATCTACTATATACTGTACTATATCTCTTCATACACACATCTATATATTGTACTATATTTCTTCATACACACATCTACTATATACTGTACTACTATATACTATATACTGTACTATATCTCTTCATACACACATCTACTATATACTGTACTATATATCTTCATACACACATCTACTATATACTGTACTATATGTCTTCATACACACATCTACTATATACTGTACTATGTCTTCATACACACATCTACTATATACTGTACTACTATATACTGTACTATATGTCTTCATACACACATCTACTATATACTGTACTATATGTCTTCATACACACATCTACTATATACTGTACTACAATATACTATATACTGTACTATATGTCTTCATACACACATCTACTATATACTGTACTATGTCTTCATACACACATCTACTATATACTGTACTACTATATACTGTACTATATGTCTTCATACACATATCTACTATATACTGTACTATGTCTTCATACACACATCTACTATATACTGTACTACTATATATTGTACTATATGTCTTCATACACACATCTACTATATACTGTACTATGTCTTCATACACACATCTACTATATACTGTACTACTATATACTGTACTATATGTCTTCATACACACATCTACTATATACTGTACTACTATATACTATATACTGTACTATATGTCTTCACACACACATCTACTATATACTGTACTATATGTCTTCATACACACATCTACTATATACTGTACTACTATATACTGTACTATATGTCTTCATACACATATCTACTATATACTGTACTATGTCTTCATACACACATCTACTATATACTGTACTATATGTCTTCATACACACATCTACTATATACTGTACTATGTCTTCATACACACATCTACTATATACTGTACTACTATATACTGTACTATATGTCTTCATACACACATCTACTATATACTGTACTACTATATACTATATACTGTACTATATGTCTTCACACACACATCTACTATATACTGTACTATATGTCTTCATACACACATCTACTAAATACTGTACTACTATATACTGTACTATATGTCTTCATACACACATCTACTATATACTGTACTACTATATACTATATACTGTACTATATGTCTTGATACACACATCTACTATATACTGTACTATATGTCTTCATACACACATCTACTATATACTGTACTATGTCTTCATACACACATCTACTATATACTGTACTACTATATACTGTATACTGTACTATGTCTTCATACACATATCTACTGTATACTGTAATATGTCTTCATACACACATCTACTATATACTGTACTACTATATACTATATACTGTACTATATGTCTTCATACACATATCTACTATATACTGTACTATGTCTTCATACACACATCTACTATATACTGTATACTGTACTATGTCTTCATTCACACATCTACTATATACTGTACTACTATATACTATATACTGTACTATATGTCTTCATACACACATCTACTATATACTGTACTATATGTCTTCATACACACATCTACTATATACTGTACTATGTCTTCATACACACATCTACTATATACTGTACTATGTCTTCATACACACATCTACTATATACTGTACTACTATATACTGTACTATATGTCTTCATACACACATCAACTATATACTGTACTACTATATACTATACTATATGTCTTCATACACACATCTACTATATACTGTACTACTGTATACTATATACTGTACTATATGTCTTCATACACACATCTACTATATACTGAACTATATGTCTTCATAGACACATCTACTATATACTGTACTATGTCTTCATACACACATCTACTATATACTGTACTATGTCTTCATACACACATCTACTATATACTGTACTACTATATACTGTACTATATGTCTTCATACACACATCGACTATATACTGTACTACTATATACTATACTATATGTCTTCATACACACATCTACTATATACTGTACTACTATATACTATATACTGTACTATATGTCTTCATACACACATCTACTATATACTGTACTACTATATACTATATACTGTACTATATGTCTTCATACACACATCTACTATATACTGTACTATATGTCTTCATACACACATCTACTATATACTGTACTACTATATACTATATACTGTACTATATGTCTTCATACACACATCTACTATATACTGTATTACTATATACTATATACTGTACTATATGTCTTCATACACACATATACTATATACTGTACTATATGTCTTCATACACACATCTACTATATACTGTACTACGCGTGATCCAAGGTTTTTCTGCCCCTGGTTGCGCAATCGATATGCTGATAAAATTTAGGGAGTCTTGTTTTCAGATTAGCCTTGTTAAAATCCCCAACAACGATGAATGCAGCCTCCGGATAAATGGTTTCCAGTTTGCAAAGAGTTAAATAAAGTCTTCAGAGCCATCGATGTGTCTGCTTGGGGGGGGATATACGGCTGTGATTATAATCTTCTCTTGGTAGGTAATGCGGTCTACATTTGATTGTGAGGAATTCTAAATCAGGTGAACAGAAGGATTTGAGTTCCTGTATGTTTCTTTCATCGCACCATGTCTCGTTAGCCATAAGGCATACACCCCCACCCCTCTTCTTACCAGAAAGGTGTTTGTTTCTGTCGGCGCGATGCGTGGAGAAACCCGTGGCTGCACCGCATCGGATAGCGTCTTCCAGTGAGCCATGTTTCCGTGAAGCACAGAACGTTACAGTCTCTGATGTCCCTCTGGAATGCTACCCTTGCTCGGATTTCATCAACCTTGTTGTCAAGAGACTGGACATTGGCAAGAAGAATGCTAGGAAGTGGGGCACGATGTGCCCGTCTCCGTAGTCTGACCAGAAGACCGCTACGTTTCCCTCATTTTCGGAGTCGTTTTTGGGGTCGCTGCATGCGATCCATTCCGTTGTCCTGTTTGTAAGGCAGAACACAGGATCCGCGTCGCGAAAAACATATTCTTGGTCGTACTGATGGTGAGTTGACGCTGATCTTATAACCAGTAGTTCTTCTCGGCTGTATGTAAGGAAACCTAAGATGACCTGAGGTACTAATGTAAGAAATAACACGTAAAAAAACAAAAAACTGCATAGTTTCCTAGGAACGCGAAGCGAGGCGGCCATCTCTGTCGGCGCCGGGATCACTGTTACTCTAACTTCCGCGACGCATATAAGGCCCTGCCCCACCCCCCTTTCGGAAAAGCTGACCACAACTCCATTTTGCTGATACCTGCCTACAGACAAAAGCTAAAAAAAGAAGCTCCCACGCTGAGGTCTGTCCAACGCTGGTCCGACCAAGCTGACTCGACACTCCAAGACTGCTTCCATCACGTGGACTGGGACATGTTTCGTATTGCGTCAAATAACAACATTGACGAATACGCTGATTCGGTGTGCGAGTTCATTAGAACGTGCGTTGAAGATGTCGTTCCCATAGCAACGACATTCCCTAACCAGAAACCTTGGATTGATGGCAGCATTCGTGTGAAACTGAAAGCGCGAACCACTGCTTTCAATCAGGGCAAGGTGTCTGGTAACATGACTGAATACAAACAATGCAGCTATTCCCTCCGTAAGGCTATCAAACAAGCTAAGCGTCAGTACAGAGACAAAGTAGAATCCCAATTCAACGGCTCAGACACAAGAGGCATGTGGCAGGGTCTACAGTCAATCACGGACTACAGGAAGAAATCCAGCCCAGTCACGGACCAGGATGTCTTGCTCCCAGGCAGACTAAATAACTTTTTTGCCCGCTTTGAGGACAATACAGTGCCACTGACACTGCCTGCAACGGAAAAATGCGGTCTCTCCTTCACTGCAGCCGAGGTGAGTAAAACATTTAAACGTGTTAACCCTCGCAAGGCTGCAGGCCCAGACGGCATCCCCAGCCGCGCCCTCAGAGCATGCGCAGACCAGCTGGCTGGTGTGTTTACGGACATATTCAATCAATCCCTATACCAGTCTGCTGTTCCCACATGCTTCAAGAGGGCCACCATCGTTCCTGTTCCCAAGAAAGCTAAGGTAACTGAGCTAAACGACTACCGCCCCGTAGCACTCACTTCCGTCATCATGAAGTGCTTTGAGAGACTAGTCAAGGACCATATCACCTCCACCCTACCTGACTCCCTAGACCCACTCCAATTTGCTTACCGCTCAAATAGGTCCACAGACGATGCAATCTCAACCACACTGCACACTGCCCTAACCCATCTGGACAAGAGGAATACCTATGTGAGAATGCTGTTCATCGACTACAGCTCGGCATTCAACACCATAGTACCCTCCAAGCTCGTCATCAAGCTCGAGACCCTGGGTCTCGACCCCGCCCTGTGCAACTGGGTACTGGATACCCCGCCCTGTGCAACTGGGTACTGGACTTCCTGACGGGCCGCCCCCAGGTGGTGAGGGTAGGTAACAACATCTCCTCCCCGCTGATCCTCAACACTGGGGCCCCACAAGGGTGCGTTCTGAGCCCTCTCCTGTACTCCCTGTTCACCCACGACTGCGAGGCCACGCACGCCTCCAACTCAATCATCAAGTTTGCGGACGACACAACAGTGGTAGGCTTGATTACCAACAACGACGAGACGGCCTACAGGGAGGAGGTGAGGGCCCTCGGAGTGTGGTGTCAGGAAAATAACCTCACACTCAACGTCAACAAAACTAAGGAGATGATTGTGGACTTCAGGAAACAGCAGAGGGAACACCCCCTATCCACATCGATGGAACAGTAGTGGAGAGAGTAGCAAGTTTTAAGTTCTCGGCATACACATCACAGACAAACTGAATTGGTCCACTCACACAGACAGCATCGTGAAGAAGGCGCACAGCGCCTATTCAACCTCAGGAGGCTGAAGAAATTCGGCTTGTCACCAAACGCACTCACAAACTTCTACAGAGGCACAATCGAGAGCATCCTGGCGGGCTGTATCACCGCCTGGTACGGCAACTGCTCCGCCCTCAACCGTACTCCAGAGGGTAGTGAGGTCTGCACAACGCATCATCGGGGGCAAACTACCTGCCCTCCAGGACACCTACACCACCCGATGTTACAGGAAGGCCATAAAGATCATCAAGGACATCTACCACCCGAGCCACTGCCTGTTCACCCCGCTATCATCCAGAAGGCGAGGTCAGTACAGGTGCATCAAAGCTGGGACCGAGAGACTGAAAAACAGCTTCTATCTCAAGGCCATCAGACTGTTAAACAGCCACCACTAACATTGAGTGGCTGCTGCCTACACACTGACACTGACTCAACTCCAGCCACTTTAATAATGGGAAATGTTGTAAATATATCACTAGCCACTTTAAACAATGCTACCTTATATAATGTTACTTACCCTACATTATTCATCTCATATGCATACCTATATACTGTACTCTATATCATCGACTGCATCCTTATGTAATACATGTATCACTAGCCACTTTAACTATGCCACTTTGTTTACATACTCATCTCATATGTACAGGGCCTATGCGAAAGTATTCGGCCCCCTTGAACTTTGTTTACATACTCATCTCACATGTATATACTGTACTCGATACCATCTACTGTATCTTGCCTATGCTGCTCTGTACCATCACTCATTCATATATCCTTATGTACATATTCTTTATCCCCTTACACTGTGTATAAGTCAGTAGATTAGGAATTGTTAATTAGATTACTTGTTGGTTATTACTGCATTGTCGGAACTAGAAGCACAAGCATTTCGCTACACTCGCATTAACATCTGCTAACCATGTGTATGTGACAAATAAAATTTGATTTGATTTATATACTGTACTATATGTCTTCATACACACATCTACTATATACTGTATACTGTACTATGTCTTCATACACACATCTACTATATACTGTACTACTATATACTATATACTGTACTATACGTCTTCATACACACATCTACTGTGATATAGTATATACATATAGTATATACTTGTATTATACTGTACATCTGTACTCAACATCTATTGTACTATACATCCGTTTTGCTCGAGCCAAAAGAGGTCCCTTTGATCAGAATGTCCCAACCCTCTCCTTGGGCTCCCCCAGACATTTCACATTTTCATTTAACCTTAAACTGGCACGCATGATTGAATTCCTCAACTAATCGTTAAGCCTTTGACTAATTGAACCAGGTGTGTCAATTTAAGGTTAAAACACAAATGTGAAACGTCCAGGAATGACCTCATTGGAGCACACACAAAGGGGCATACCTCCCCACACCCATGACTTAAAGCTTTTAATCCTCGTCTACTAAGGGCTGTGTGGTTTATCAAGGAAAAAATGTATTCATATAATACCATGTGTATATGAAACATAGTCACCTCTCAAACCAAAATTTGAGTAAAAATAAATAAATGCATTTTACACTCACGGAGTACCTTTAAATGTATGTGTGTGTTGACTGTATGCTTGTATACACATTTAGCTGTTGTCATGGAGTCAGCTCATGGTGATCCAAATAAAGATCAAGTCTTGTAAAATAAGTGAATCTTTTTTTGTTAATTATATCTTTCCGGCTTACTTACAGTGTAGGAGTGACTTTTTATTTAAATAAGCATATAAGGTGTTCACTTTTATGAACTAAGTTTCCATGGTGATATTAGTTGGTCTTTGATAACAGAACACCCACATCAAGAGGCACAAAACCAGCTTTATACTCAGAAAACAACTTCAAAACAGTCATAAAAAACAATTACAATCAATTTATTCTCATTATAATTCATGACTATAATTCAACTTTTTCAAAATCATTGATTAAATAAATTCCCTACAAAAAAAACAACATAAAATGTAGGCCACTCAAAACACCTGAGCTAGGAACCATGACAACACAGCTGACTAACAATACCGTGGTACTGTTGAAATACAAAGGCTTTGTCCCAGATGGCACTTTATTCCCTCTATAGTGCACTACTTTTGACCAGAGCCCTGTATGTGCCCTGTCAAAAGTGCCTGTGATGTACCCAACTTCACATATGTTTCAGGTGTCTATACAGTATGGGTGAGTCAAATGGCACCCCATTCCCTATATAGTACACTACTTTTGGCCAGAGCCCTAATGGGCCCTGTTCAAAATGAGTGCACTATATAGTGAATAGCGTGCCATTTGGGCCATTTATAGTTGAAGTGGAGTAAATAACTTCTTCCTTTTTCAGTTGTGTTATAAGAAACATTCGAAACTGAATTCCTGTCCTCTCTCCATCCTCTTTCCTTCTGTGTAAAATCCCCCGTTCTTCTCTTTCCTCCTGTACCACTCTGTTTTATCCTCCTGTACCACTCTGTTTTATCCTCCTGTACCACTCTGTTTTATCCTCCTGTACCACTCTGTTTTATCCTCCTGTACCACTCTGTTTTATCCTCCTGTACCACTCTGTTTTATCCTCCTGTACCACTCTGTTTATCCTCCTGTACCACTCTGTTTTATCCTCCTGTACCACTCTGTTTTTTCCTCCTGTACCACTGTTTTATCCTCCTGTACCACTCTGTTTTATCCTCCTGTACCACTCTTTTATCCTCCTGTACCACTCTGTTTTATCCTCCTGCACCGCTCTGTTTTATCCTCCTGTACCACTCTGTTTTATCCTCCTGTACCGCTCTGTTGTATCCTCCTGTACCACTCTGTTTTATCCTCCTGTACCACTCTGTTTTATCCTCCTGTACCACTCTTTTATCCTCCTGTACCACTCTGTTTTATCCTCCTGCACCGCTCTGTTTTATCCTCCTGTACCACTCTGTTTTATCCTCCTGCACCGCTCTGTTTTATCCTCCTGTACCACTCTGTTTTATCCTCCTGTACCGCTCTGTTGTATCCTCCTGTACCACTCTGTTTTATCCTCCTGTACCACTCTTTTATCCTCCTGTACCACTCTGTTTTATCCTCCTGTACCACTCTGTTTTATCCTCCTGTACCACTCTGTTTTATCCTCCTGTACCACTCTGTTTTATCCTCCTGTACCGCTCTGTTTTATCCTCCTGTACCACTCTGTTTTATCCTCCTGTACCACTCTGTTTTATCCTCCTGTACCACTCTGTTTTATCCTCCTGTACCACTCTGTTTTATCCTCCTGTACCACTCTCTTTTATCCTCCTGTACCGCTCTGTTTTATCCTCCTGCACCGCTCTGTTTTATCCTCCTGTACCACTCTGTTTTATCCTCCTGTACCACTCTGTTGTATCCTCCTGTACCACTCTTTTATCCTCCTGTACCACTCTTTTATCCTCCTGTACCACTCTGTTTTATCCTCCTGCACCGCTCTGTTTTATCCTCCTGTACCACTGTTTTATCCTCCTGTACCACTCTGTTTATCCTCCTGTACCACTCTGTTTTATCCTCCTGTACCACTCTGTTTATCCTCCTGTACCACTCTGTTTTATCCTCCTGTACCACTGTTTTATCCTCCTGTACCACTCTGTTTATCCTCCTGTACCACTCTGTTTTATCCTCCTGTACCACTCTGTTGTATCCTCCTGTACCACTCTGTTTTATCCTCCTGTACCGCTGTTGTATCCTCCTGTACCACTCTGTTTTATCCTCCTGTACCGCTGTTTTATCCTCCTGCACCGCTCTGTTTTATCCTCCTGTACCACTCTGTTTTATCCTCCTGTACCGCTCTGTTGTATCCTCCTGTACCACTCTGTTTTATCCTCCTGTACCACTCTGTTTTATCCTCCTGTACCACTCTTTTATCCTCCTGTACCACTCTGTTTTATCCTCCTGCACCGCTCTGTTTTATCCTCCTGTACCACTCTGTTTTATCCTCCTGCACCGCTCTGTTTTATCCTCCTGTACCACTCTGTTTTATCCTCCTGTACCGCTCTGTTGTATCCTCCTGTACCACTCTGTTTTATCCTCCTGTACCACTCTTTTATCCTCCTGTACCACTCTGTTTTATCCTCCTGCACCGCTCTGTTTTATCCTCCTGTACCACTCTGTTTTATCCTCCTGTACCACTCTGTTGTATCCTCCTGTACCACTCTGTTTTATCCTCCTGTACCACTCTTTTATCCTCCTGTACCACTCTGTTTTATCCTCCTGCACCGCTCTGTTTTATCCTCCTGTACCACTGTTTTATCCTCCTGTACCACTCTGTTTATCCTCCTGTACCACTCTGTTTTATACTCCTGTACCACTCTGTTTATCCTCCTGTACCACTCTGTTTTATCCTCCTGTACCACTGTTTTATCCTCCTGTACCACTCTGTTTATCCTCCTGTACCACTCTGTTTTATCCTCCTGTACCACTCTGTTTATCCTCCTGTACCACTCTGTTTTATCCTCCTGTACCACTCTGTTTATCCTCCTGTACCACTGTTTTATCCTCCTGTACCACTCTGTTTATCCTCCTGTACCACTCTGTTTTATCCTCCTGTACCACTCTGTTTATCCTCCTGTACCACTGTTTTATCCTCCTGTACCACTCTGTTTATCCTCCTGTACCACTCTGTTTTATACTCCTGTACCACTCTGTTTATCCTCCTGTACCACTCTGTTTTATCCTCCTGTACCACTGTTTTATCCTCCTGTACCACTCTGTTTATCCTCCTGTACCACTCTTTTATCCTCCTGTACCACTCTGTTTTATCCTCCTGCACCGCTCTGTTTTATCCTCCTGTACCACTCTGTTTTATCCTCCTGTACCACTCTGTTGTATCCTCCTGTACCACTCTTTTATCCTCCTGTACCACTCTTTTATCCTCCTGTACCACTCTGTTTTATCCTCCTGCACCGCTCTGTTTTATCCTCCTGTACCACTGTTTTATCCTCCTGTACCACTCTTTTATCCTCCTGTACCACTCTGTTTTATCCTCCTGTACCACTCTTTTATCCTCCTGTACCACTCTGTTTTATCCTCCTGTACCACTCTGTTTATCCTCCTGTACCACTCTGTTTTATCCTCCTGTACCACTCTGTTTATCCTCCTGTACCACTCTGTTTTATCCTCCTGTACCACTCTGTTTTATCCTCCTGTACCACTCTGTTTTATCCTCCTGTACCGCTGTTTTATCCTCCTGTACCACTCTGTTTTATCCTCCTGTACCACTCTGTTTTATCCTCCTGTACCACTCTGTTTTATCCTCCTGTACCACTCTGTTTTATCCTCCTGTACCACTCTGTTTTATCCTCCTGTACCGCTCTGTTTTATCCTCCTGTGGATGAACCTCTTCAATTATGACTGGGTTTATTATCTATATATGTCAATCCCCCTCTAGGTGCATGTCAACAGCCTAGACATACAGTATTGTCTACGTTCCAAATGGGACCTTTATTCATAGTGCACAACTTTTGACTAGGGTTAAAGTTTGGGGTCAAAAGTAGGGCACTATGCAGTGAAAAGGGTTACATTTGAGACACACACGTTTTGTCTCTTCTTCTGATTCAACTCCTTTCCTTAATCTGCACTGATGTAAGAGAGCTGGACTGGGGAAAGTACCAAGAGGACAGCTAGAGGACAGCTAGAGGATACCTAGAGGACAGCTAGAGGATACCTAGAGGACAGCTAGAGGACAGCTAGAGGATACCTAGAGGACAGCTAGAGGATACCTAGAGGACAGCTAGAGGACAGCTAGAGGACACCTAGAGGACAGCTAGAGGACACCTAGAGGACAGCTAGAGGACACCTAGAGGACAGCTAGAGGACAGCTAGAGGACACCTAGAGGACACCTAGAGGACAGCTACAGGATACCTAGAGGACAGCTAGAGGACAGCTAGAGGACAGCTAGAGGATACCTAGAGGACAGCTAGAGGATACCTAGAGGACAGCTAGAGGACAGCTAGAGGATAGCTAAAGGACAGCTAGAGGATAGCTAGAGGATACCTAGAGGACAGCTAGAGGACACCTAGAGGACAGCTAGAGGACACCTAGAGGACAGCTAGAGGACAGCTAGAGGACACCTAGAGGACACCTAGAGGACAGCTACAGGATACCTAGAGGACAGCTAGAGGACAGCTAGAGGACAGCTAGAGGATACCTAGAGGACAGCTAGAGGATACCTAGAGGACAGCTAGAGGACAGCTAGAGGATAGCTAAAGGACAGCTAGAGGATAGCTAGAGGATACCTGGAGGACAGCTAGAGGACAGCTAGAGGATAGCTAGAGGATAGCTAGATGACAGCTAGTGGATACCTAGAGGACAGCTAGAGGATACCTAGAGGACAGCTTGAGGACAGCTCGAGAATAGCTAGAGGACAGCTACATGACAGCTAGAGGACAGCTAGAGGACACCCGAAGGATAGCTAGAGGATACCTAGAGGATAGCTAGAGGACACCTAGAGGATAGCTAGAGGACACCTAGAGGATACCTAGAGGATAGCTAGAGGACACCAAGAGGATAGCTAGAGGACACCTAGAGGATAGCTAGAGGACACCTAGAGGATACTTAGAGGATAGCTAGAGGACACCTAGAGGATACTTAGAGGATAGCTAGAGGATACCTAGAGGACACCTATAGGATGCTTAGAGGATAGCTAGAGGATACCTAGAGGATAGCTAGAGGACACCAAGAGGATAGCTAGAGGACACCTAGAGGATACTTAGAGGATAGCTAGAGGACACCTAGAGGATACCTAGAGGATAGCTAGAGGACACCTAGAGGACACCTAGCGGATAGCTAAAGGACTCGCTCTCTCTCTGTCTCTCTCACTATTTTTCGCTCTTTCGCTCTTTCTCTATCCCTCTCTCTCCTCCTTTTCCCCCGCTTGCTCATAATCATCGTCCCGCCTCCTGCGCCGACCCCTAGCCCCTCCTCTCCTTTCCCTGGTCGAATCAGAGCCCTGCGACACTGCGTCTCCGTCAAAGTCCTCCCTGATCACCTCCTGCTGCTCTTCATCATCATCCTCATCACTCTCCTCCGAGTTCGACTCATCTGAGTTTTCCTCCTCCAGGTAACGATAACCTTTGACCTGAGGAGGAAGTGACACAGTCAACATTATATTACATTACAGACCAAACATGTCAATTGATGACTTTGTGTCATTATCGAAGACACATTGATATTGCTCTTTTAATTGTCTTTATTGCCAATGTCAAACCTTAAACAAAGACTGTTTCATTTCAGTGTTCTGTTTTGCTTATCTTTATCGCATTACTAGTGAAGGTGATATTTGCACTTTTCTCTCCAGCCAAATGGTATTCAAAGAAAAACAAATGTAAAAACATAGCAAAAAAATGTACAGATTGTGATAGGTTACCTTGTGTTTGGGGCGGGGAATGCGAGGCAGTCTGAAATGCATGTTCTTGGCCAGGCGTCGCTCCATCGTCCAATAGCAGAAGCACGCCAGCAGCAAGATGACCAATAGAATGGAGAGTTTGGCCTGAGGAGGAGGGACCAGGAATGAGAAAGGAGAGAAAGAGAGGAGTGAAATAAGCACTTTAAATTAATCGTTTCTACACTTGTTCTAACACACGGACACACACACACACACGTGGACACACACGGACACATGGGGACACACACGCATGAGGACACACACACGGACACACACATGGACACACACGTGGACACATACGGACACACATGCATGAGGACACACACACGGACACACACACACTGGGACACACGCATGAGGACACACACGGGGACACACACTGGGACACATGGGGACACACACTGGGACACATGGCGACACACACGGGGACACATGGGGACACACGCATGAGGACACACACACGGACACACACACGGACACACACACTGGGACACATGCATGAGGACACACACGGGGACACACACTGGGACACACACACGTGGACACATGGGGACACACACGGGGACACATGGGGACACACACGCATGAGGACGCACACACAGGGACATGGGGACACACACGGACACGGACATACACACACACACGGGGACACACACGCATGAGGACGCACACACAGGGACACACGGACACACACGGGGACACACGGACACATGGGGACACAGGGACTCACACAGGGACACGAGGACACACACGGGGACACAGGGACACACACAGGGACATGGGGACACACACGGAGACATGGGGACACAGGGACTCACACAGGGACATGGGGACACACACATGGACATGGGGACACACACGGGGACATGGGGACACACACGGGGACATGGGGACACACACGGGACACACACAGGGACATGGGGACACACACAGGGACATGGGGACACACACAGGGACATGGGGACACACACGGGGACATGGGGACACACACAGGGACATGGGGACACAGGGAAACACACAGGGACATGGGGACACACACGGGGACATGGGGACACAGGGACACACACAGGGACATGGGGACACACACGGGGACATGGGGACACAGGGGACACACACAGGGACATGGGGACACACACAGGGACATGGGGACACACACAGGGACATGGGGACACACACGGGGACATGGGGACACACACACACAGGGACATGGGGACACACACAGGGACATGGGGACACACATGGGGACACACACAGGGACATGGGGACACAGGGACACACACAGGGACATGGGGACACACACGGGACATGGGGACACAGGGACACACACAGGGACATGGGGACACACACAGGGACATGGGGACACACACGGGGACATGGGGACACAGGGACACAGGGACATGGGGACACACACAGGGACATGGGGACACACACGGGGACACACACGGGGACACACACGGGGACACACACGGGGACATGGGGACACACACAGGGACATGGGGACACACACAGGGACATGGGGACACACACATACCCTCATGATGAGTCCAGTCCACAGGTAGACTATGAAGATGGCGATAGCCTGCCACCAGTGGTAGATGGTGTAGACAAAGTCCAGTCTCTCTTTATCTTCATACAACATACCCAGGAGAACTGACACGGAGAGAGAGAGAGACAGTGGAGAGTGGGGGGCAGGGAGGGGGTGCGGTGGAGAGGGGGTAGATAGAAAGAGAGCGAGAGAAAGAGAGGAGGGCGGTAGACAAGGGGGAAGAGAGAGAAAGGGGAGGTGGAGAGGTGGAAGATATGAGAGAGAGGAGACATAAATGTTGGAAATGATTAAGTCTGAACTAGGAAATAAAAGAGTTGTGTGTGTGTGTGTGTGTGTGTGTGTGTGTGTGTGTGTGTGTGTGTGTGTGTGTGTGTGTGTGTGTGTGCGTGCGATCATAGTACTAAAACTCACTGCTGAGTCCAGTCTTATTCAATGCAGACCCCATTCCCCAGAGGGCGATCACCACCAGCAGGTAAGGCAGTTGATCAGGTGAGCGTGGAGCCGGGGACCAGAACAGCAGGAACACCAGCAGAGGACCGTGGATCACAGCGCCCCCTAGCAGAGAGACGTAGCGTGGCAGCCTGAGGAGGGACAGGGACAGGCAGGAGAACAGGGAGCAGGACAGACCATAGACCATCACCAGGAGATACAGCCACTCCAGACCCACCGTACACACACCATACGACTGGGAGGGGGAGACATTAGAGGAGAGACAAAGACAGGAAAAGTAGGAGAAAGGGGGGGGGGGGGGTTGAACAGGACAGAGAGAGAGATAGTGAGTGAGTGAGTGAGTGAGTGAGTGAGTGAATGAGAAAAAAGAGAGTGAGCAAGCGAGAGAAAGGAGCACGAGAGAAAGAGCACGAGCGAGAGAGAGGATAGAGAGAGAGAGGAGAGATCGAGCATCATGAATATAGCTGCCCTCCAGCAGAATCTATGTCCACACTAGGTAAGTGACACAGTAGTAGGTCTGTAAAGAAAGTAGGTCTGTGAAAGCTACATGGACAACATTCAGACTCCAGCTACGACAGTTACTAAAGGACTTCCTGTAATGACTACCAGAGTGAGTCCCGTGACAGAGAAGAGTGAGTCCAGTCCACTGTAGATGAAGAAAGGGATGAGGAGTCTCAGCCTGTAGTCTCTCAGGTGTTTGAAGGGCAACTGGAAGATGTTCCCCCAGCCGATACTCCTCAGATCGATCTCCTCTGTAGGCCGGTACGCAGCCCCGCACACCGCCAGGAACTATCGGTAAAACACAATGTACGACTGTGGGAAAGCAAGCAATGGACTCTGGGTAATCTCGGAGGGTGTTGTATTGATTGTTGGGTGAAATAACGCTAGGTTGTTAGGATGATCATTTTAGGTATGCGTGTACACACGTGTCTTTACCTGTGTGTGTGTGTGTGTGTGTGTGTGTGTGTGTCTTACGATGATCATGGAGAGGAAGGCGGCCCCCATGAGAACACTCTCCACCTGGATGAGCAGCAGGGAGCGAGGGAGGTGCTTCAGGACGGTCCTGTTGAAACCCTCGATCATACCACTGCCCTCCGCACCTGGGGAGGGGGAGGAGTTATTAAAACCACCAATCATAGCACTGTCCTCTGAACCCAATAAAGAGAGAGGGATAAAGAAAGTGATGAAACAAAAACCTGTATATTTGTTAAACCATTGATCAGAGAGAGAGAGAGAGGAGTGGTGAGGGGGAGGGGGGATGAGAGAGATTGAGGTGCATGAAAACAATGCTATTAAAACCATAGATCCTGCTTCTCCTCTGAGAGTCAGAGTAAGGAAATGGAAGTTAACAGACTACTGGTCAGTTTACCACAGTGTTTAACGTTGTACAGATAATAACAGACCACTGGTCAGTTTACCACAGTGTTTAACCTTGTACAGATAACAACAGGCTACTGGTCAGTTTACCACAGTGTTTAACGTTGTACAGATAATAACAGACCACTGGTCAGTTTACCACAGTGTTTAACCTTGTACAGATAATAACAGGCTACTGGTCAGTTTACCACAGTGTTTAACGTTGTACAGATAATAACAGACCACTGGTCAGTTTACCACAGTGTTTAACCTTGTACAGATAATAACAGGCTACTGGTCAGTTTACCACAGTGTTTAACCTTGTACAGATAATAACAGGCTACTGGTCAGTTTACCACAGTGTTTAACGTTGTACAGATAATAACAGGCTACTGGTCAGTTTACCACAGTGTTTAACCTTGTACAGATAATAACAGACCACTGGTCAGTTTACCACAGTGTTTAACCTTGTACAGATAATAACAGGCTACTGGTCAGTTTACCACAGTGTTTAACCTTGTACAGATAATAACAGGCTACTGGTCAGTTTACCACAGTGTTTAACCTTGTACAGATAATAACAGGCCACTGGTCAGTTTACCACAGTGTTTAACCTTGTACAGATAATAACAGACCACTGGTCAGTTTACCACAGTGTTTAACGTTGTACAGTAATAACAGGTTGTAGTCACTAAGGAACTGGTGGAGGAAGAACAGACCACTGGGGGTTTAACTGTTAAACTGCAAACACCAGGCTGAACAGCTGAGTTTAGACACAAAGATAAACACAGACCACTGACAGTTTACAGAACGTTGTACACGTGTGGTTGTACACACAACACAAGACGCACTCTGCACACAGGCACACACACACAGCCAGACACACACACACACACACACACACACGCACGCACGCACACACACACACACACACACACACACACGCACGCACACACACACACACGGCAATGCTTAACTGATATATCACTCACTGACTGACAAGTGACTCGACCAATGGCAACATACATGGAAGATGATGAAGAACACGGATTGGAAGATGATGACATAGCGATGACACGCCCCCTTGGGTAGTTTCTTCTGTTCCTGAACGTGATCCTCCTTATAGTTCACATACTCATAGTACTGTTGTGCCATCCTGAGTGTGTGAGCGAGAGAGACAGAAACACAATAAAACACAGTGTGATTAACACTACGTAGCAAAACACAACACGACATAAACACTGCAACCCGTACGAGCTGTACATGTATTCTGGTCTGTGTGACGTTGATGTGTGTGTCTCCATTCTCCACTTCCTAACCTTGTGATGTAGTTCCCTAACGACGCCCACAGCGGGACAATGGCTGCACCAATGGCCACAGCCGATGGTACCAGGGTGTAGTATCGCTCCCAGTAATTGGTTGAGACGAAGAGAGCGTAAATTCCACTTGCCAGAAACATCATCCACTTGGTGCCCAAAAACCTGAAAAAGAGAGAGAGAGAGAGAGAGAAAGAGAGAGGATCGAGAGAGAGGATAGAGAAAGAATGAGGAGAAAGCAGGAGTATGTGTGTATACTTGATGAGTATGGGGGTGTATAACAGGGCTATGATGGGTGTATATATATATATACCTGATGAGTATAGGGGTGTATAACCTATGATGGGTGTATATATATAGTATGATGGTATGGGGGTGTATAACAGGGCTATGATGGGTGTATATATATAGTATACCTGATGAGTATGGGGGTGTATAACAGGGCTATGATGGGTGTATATTTATAGTATACCTGATGAGTATGGGGGTGTATAACAGGGCTATGATGGGTGTATATATATAGTATACCTGATGAGTATGGGGGTGTATAACAGGGCTATGATGGGTGTATATATATATATACCTGATGAGTATGGGGGAGTATAACAGGGCTATGATGGGTGTCTGGGTTTAAGTATATTTATGGGGGTGTATAACAGATATATATATATAGTATACCTGATGAGTATGGGGGTGTATAACAGGGCTATGATGGGTGTATATATATATATATGATGAGTATGGGGGTGTATAACAGGGCTATGATGGGTATATATATATATATAGTATACCTGATGAGTATGGGGGTGTATAACAGGGCTATGATGGGTGTATATATATATATACCTATAGTATGGGGGTGTATAACAGGGCTATGGGTGTATATATACATTTAAGTATTTATAACAGGGCTATGATGGGTGTATATATATATATATAGTATACCTGATGAGTATGGGGGTGTATAACAGGGCTATGGGTATATATATATAGTATACCTGATGAGTATGGGGGTGTATAACAGGGCTATGATGGGTGTATATATATAGTATACCTGATGAGTATGGGGGTGTATAACAGGGCTATGATGGGTGTATATATTTAAGTATATGATGAGTATGGGGGTGTATAACAGGGCTATGATGGGTGTATATATATAGTATACCTGATGAGTATGGGGGTGTATAACAGGGCTATGATGGGTGTATATATATAGTATACCTGATGAGTATGGGGGTGTATAACAGGGCTATGATGGGTGTATATATATAGTATACCTGATGAGTATGGGGGTGTATAACAGGGCTATGATGGGTGTATATATATAGTATACCTGATGAGTATGGGGGTGTATAACAGGGCTATGATGGGTGTATATATATAGTATACCTGATGAGTATGGGGGTGTATAACAGGGCTATGATGGGTGTATATATATAGTATACCTGATGAGTATGAGGGTGTATAACAGGGCTATGATGGGTGTATATATATAGTATACCTGATGAGTATGGGGGTGTATAACAGGGCTATGATGGGTGTATATATATGTATCCCCATCAGCATTTCTTGATCGATGTCCTCCAGACCCAGGTTACCATATGAGTACCTCCCTGTATAACATCATAGTGGAGGATCAGCTGCATCTGCAACAGGCCTGCAGACACACACACACACACACACACATGGGTGTATAAATGACTGAATACATGATAACACATGAAAACATGCACAAAATGGAATACAGGCATATATGAATAGAACCTGATGACAGACAGACAGGCAGACAGACAGACAGACAGACAGACAGACAGACAACAGACAGACAGACAGACAAGACAGTCAGTCAGTGTATACAGGGCAGATGGGTGTTACCCATGTAGATACGCTGATATATGATAACATGCTATGATGGGTGGCCCCCTGGACGTATCTTCACCACGGCCAGCTTCTTCCTCCTGTAATACTTCTTCTCCTCCTGGGTTCCTCATCGTATACCTGATGCTGGGGGTATAACAGGGCAGGAACTCCTCCATCTGGGGAAGGGGTGAAGAGAGAGAGACAGAGATGGGGGTGATAGGGAGGGGGACAGGGTATGAGGGGTAGGGATGATGGATATAGGTGATGAGGGAGGGGGACAGGGGAGATAGAGAGGTGAAGGGAGGGGGATAACAGGGCTATGATGGGGGAGGGATAGATAGTGATACCTGATGGTATGGGGGTATAACAGGGATGATGGGTGATATATATAGTATACCTGATGATGGGGTGATAACAGGGCTATGATGGGTGTATAGATAGTATACCTGATGGTATGGGGGTGTATAACAGGGCTAGATGTATGTATACCTGATGGATGGGGGTGATAACAGGTGATATATAGTATACCTGATGAGTATGAGGGTGTATAACAGGGATGGGGTGTATATATATAGTATAGGGTATGGGGGAGTATAACAGATGATGGGTGTAAGGGATCCCCATCAGCATCTTCTTGTCGATGTCCTCCAGACCCAGGTTACCATACTTCAGGGGGAGATCATAGTGGAGGATCAGCTGATCTGCAACAGGCCTGCAGAGAGACACACACACACACACATATAAATGACTGAATACATGACACACACAAAACATGCACAAAATGGAATACAGGCATATATGAATAGAACAGACAGACAGACAGACAGACAGACAGACAGACAGACAGACAGACAGACAGACAGACAGACAGACAAGACGGTCAGGTTAGACAGACAGGTGTTACCCATGTAGACGCTGTATGATCAGGGAGGCCCCCAGGGAGTTCTTCAGACGCCCAGCTTCTTCCTCCTGTAACTTCTTCTCCTCCTCTTCCTCATCGTACTCAGGCTGGGGGCCCAGGAACTCCTCCATCTGGGGAAGGGGTGAAGGGAGAGACAGAGAGGTGAAGAGGGGGAGGGGAGAGGGGAGGTGAAGGGAGGGGGAGGGGGAGGGGGAGAGAGGTGAAGGGAGGGGAGGAGAGGTGAAGGGAGGGGGAGAGAGGGTGAAGGGAGGGGAGAGAGAGGTGAGGGAGGGAAGGGAGGGAAGGGAGAGAGAGGTGAAGGGAGGGGGAGTGAGAAGTGAAGGGAGGGGGAGAGAGAGGGTGAAGGGAGGGGAGAGAGAGGTGAAGGGAGGGGGAGAGAGAGGTGAAGGGAGGGGGAGAGAGGTGAAGGGAGGGGGAGAGAGGGTGAAGGGAGGGGAGAGAGAGGGTGAAGGGAGGGGGAGAGAGGTGAAGGGAGGGGGAGAGAGGGGTGAAGGGAGGGGGAGAGAGAGGTGAAGGGAGGGGAGAGGAGAGGTGAGGGGTGAAGGGAGGGGGAGTGAGGGGTGAAGGGAGGGGGAGAGAGAGAAGGGGGGAGAGAGAGGTAAAGGGAGGTGAAGGGAGGGGGAGAGAGAGGTGAAGGGAGGGGGAGAGAGAGGTGAAGGGAGGGGGAGAGAGAGGTGAAGGGAGGGGAGGGGGAGGGGGGGAGAGAGGTGAAGGGAAGGGAGGGGGAGAGAGAGGTGAAGGGAGGGGGAGGAGAGAGGTGAAGGGAGGGAGAGGGGTGAAGGGAGGGGGGGGGAGAGAGAGGTGAAGGGAGAGGGGGAGAGAGGGGTAAGGGAGGGAGGTGAAGGGAGGGGGGGAGGTGGAGAGAGAGGTGAGGGGGAGAGAGGGAGGGGGAGTGAAGGGAGGGGGAGAGAGGGGTGAAGGGAAGGGGAGAAAGGGGTGAAGGGAGAGAGAGGTGAAGGGAGGGGGAGAGAGAGGTGAAGGGAGAGGGAGAGAGAGGTGAAGGGGGGGAGAGAGGTAAAGGGAGGGGGAGAGAGAGGTGAAGGGGGAGAGATGTGAAGGGTGGGGGAGAGAGAGGTGAAGGGAGGGGGAGAGAGGGGTGAAGGGAGGGGGAGAGAGAGGTGAAGGGAGGGGGAGAGAGAGGTGAAGGGAGGGGGAGAGAGAGGTGAAGGGAGGGGGAGAGAGTGAAGGGAGGGAAATACAGGGTTGTTAGTGTTGTCGGTATATTTTTTTATAATTTCATTTTTAATAATTTCAGAGAATAACTAATAAGACAAGAGAGCACACTAGCATAACAAACCAAAAAAGTGTGGAATGCTCCTTAAAAATCGCAGGATATTGCATTGTAAACATCGGTAGCAAAGTTGAAAAAACACTGTATTTTCATGTTTTTTTTTCACACAACACCTGTCCTTGAATATTCCCATGAGGACCGTCGGGTAACAGTTCGTCAATGTTAATATCGCCATTCGGTGGCGCAACAGGCGACTCCGCCACAGCCTCGCGGTACACGTTCTCTTCCGCGTCGGCCTCCGCCATCTGTCGGACGATACAGAGAACAGCAGTAAGCACATGAGGATTTTATTTATTTTCACACTTCAATGAAAATAGATTACTAATGAAGTACGGTGTAATAACCGTTTAAAAATGAGGTTTTAACCATGGGGGAATATGGTTGAGTTGAGCACAGTGGCTTGCTGCTTCATGATCAATCATTCAAAGACCAAAGAAATACAACTATTATTCCATTATCAATGAATACATATGAATTGATAATTAGATTGCATTAAAACGTTTTGACTTCTAAAACAGTGTGACCAATAAGAACACCATTTTAAATAGTGACCATCTACAATGGCGGACAATACTTGTAACTTGAATATATATTTATGAAAACAAACCTTTAAATCAATGTCGTATAAAATACACGAGTGCGCGATTCAATACATGCAAAGTTGCAATTACACTCACCATTATTATGTCAGGATCGGCGTCGTTCTGTCGCCCTTCAGAGCTATTGTATTGTCATGTGCACGAATAAAACTGCGTATTCTTTCTTGGTATCCCCGTCTCGTACTACTGTACTTGCGCTTCTCCTTTCTCGTGTTAAAGAACAGATCCCAAATTAAAACTTTCATTAGGGAAACGAAACTCCGCTGTGTGCTCACTTCCTCTTTTTAACCCTAGCCATGTTTGTCTTAAAGCTACAGAGCATTTTTGTTTCACGTTGTATTAGATTGTCTTAAAGCTACAGAATATATTTCGTTTTAAGTTGTATTAGTTATATGTACGCGATACGCATGGATGGTATACATCGTCCTACGAAATGTTGGTTCCATCTCGAAAAAGCAACGTGCAGTGCATTGACTGCTCGTGTGTTGTAAAGCCAATATGACCCTTGAAATTGACAGTTGATTTTATTTGCAATGGGAGGGAGGTTTCAAGAAACTGATGGAAACTTCATACAAGTCTACTAAGTAAACACGTTTGAGATTGAACACCTTATTTTCCTGCAATGTTTAACATTGAATAAGGCTAATACATCACAAACGGCACCCTATTCCCTATATAGTGCACTACTTCTGACCAAGGACCAGTGTGCTCTGGTCAAAAATAGTGCACTACATAGGAAAAAGGGTGCCATTTGGAACATAATTATAAGTACAGTGTTATTGTATTACTGTGAAGAAAATACAGTGTAGAATGTATAACTAAAATATATACTATAACAATATTTATTCAGATTTTAAACAAAAAAAAGGTTTTTAAAATGTCACAAAAGAAAACTTTGTACAACATTAGCACAGTTTCAACATGAAGAAAATTCAAAGCCAATGAACAAACTGAGACTGATCAAAATGTAAAGAAATGACACTCCGATAGGCATGGTCCTCGTATTGACTACAGCAGTGTCTCCATCTATTCCTACGGGACCAGGGCCCGTACTCATAAAGCCTAGATCAGCACTCCTACTCAGACACTGATATGAGCCCAACGGGTGTCCTTCATCCGTTGAGACAGGTGTATTAGTCCATGGCTAGAGCAGAAATGAGCATCTCCCAGGGTCCCCCTAAGGAATGGCTTGAAGAATACTGCACTATGGAACAATGAAAGCATTTTGTTAAACATTATTGGGGGATTTCTCAATTCATCATCACTTCTGACATGCCCACATAACTAAAAAGGGATACACACACAATGCTGAGAGAGCACTGATTGGCTGAACAGAAAATAGTTAACTATGCACATTAGTGTCTTTGCTGTGGTAAAAAAAAAAAAAAGATCTTGGCTCAAACCACAAGTACAACCACTGTTCACACAAAACAGGCTTCATCCATCCCAATTTCCGCTCCACACCGTAATCACAAACCTTCCTTCCAAGCATCTTGCGCTTTAAACACACCCAACCCACTCTGGACGGCAACTCCACCCCCTCCATAAGAACCATACGTTTATTAAACCCACCCCATCGCACCATCCCACCCTATCGCTCCCTCTCTCTATCCCCCTGCACAGAAAGCATGGTAACCCTAGCACTAACCCACCTCCATCCCTCCCTAAAAATATATATTATTGTCCAATAGCATTCTTCCTCATCATCTCCTCGTCCTGAACGGAGAGCTCGGTGAGCTTGCGGCCCAGCCTCTCGTGTAGATCCAGGTACTTAGCCACACAGCGGTCCAGACAGACCGCCTCCCCTTTAGACAGCTCTGCCTCTTTGTAGTGGGGGGGAACGCACTTCCTGTGGCACGCGTTGGTCATCCTGCGAGGAGGAAGATGGAGAGAAAGAAGAGGGCGTTAAGACCTTGTAGATTACGATAAAGATGAGGGCTGTATCTCAAGTGTCTTTTCCTTTTTTCCTTGTCAAAACCTTAGAAGGCAAGAGAGGAGAGAGGAACGTCAGGAGAGCATTGGGATGAGCTCTCTAGTGCTCTCCTCGCTTCCCTCTGATGTTTTGAGGAGGAGAGGAGAGAGGAACGTCAGGAGAGCATTGGGATGAGCTCTCCTCCAGTGCTTTCCTCGCTTCCCTCTGATGTTTTGAGGAGGAGAGGAGAGAGGAACGTCAGGAGAGCATTGGGATGAGCTCTCCTCCAGTGCTCTCTTCGCTTCCCTCTGATGTTTTGAGGAGAGGAGAAAGGATGCGAGAAATCAAAATGTGTAAGGTCATAGAACTCTTCATTCTGATTATGCTATGAAAAGTCAATGTGTGCACTCCTAGTTGGCAATATAACTAGCTAACTAAATCAGTTCCATTTGAATGAGCTCTAAATAACATTACTTACTTAGCTAGCTAACTAGGGATGGTCTTCCCTTTGTTTTTGCTTATGCATGTACAGCAATGTAGTCGAGTGTGTGCGTTATAAAATAGTACTCTATTCTAAATCGATTGATTCGTTCTGACGTTCAGTAGCACGACAGCTAGCTAACGCTAAATAGCTAGCCTGAGAATCCATCTAACATGATGTTTTTAACTCACCACCAAAAAGCTAAATACGACAGTCAAAATTAGCTCGCTAGCTACATGTAAATGCAGCGTGTTACACTGTAATTAGCACATTCTAGCATTTCAGTGGAGAAAGGACGTTAACAAGCTAGCTAACATTCCGTTGCTAGTTTGCTAGTCTTACCGATTGTACATATCAGCCATCATTTCCACTTCTAGTTCCGCCGCCAGTTGCTGTGCTTTCTCTGGGTCCATGTCTGCGTTGTGTCCGCTCCAGACCGTACTCTCTCCAAAATCGAACCGTCCAAACGACCACTCTCAGTGGCCAACAAACACACCCGACCACCGGCTTATTTAACCTTCAGATTGAGGAATACACGTGTGTTGTTCCTTCCCTCTCAAGAACCACTTCCGCTGTCAATAAAGTTGCGCATTCAAACAGCTGTCAAATCAATGGGAGTTTTTAATATTTTTCCAATGCATCCTTGATCCTTCACTTTTACCTCATGATTGACACAATAAATCTGACAAGAAAAGATTGCTGTAAACTATTTACAAGAACCCTACTTATCCTGCCATGTTCAGTGAGCAATTCTTCAAGGGAGGTAGAAAGTAAGGATGCATTGTTAAAGTATTGGGACTAGGCCTCCTAGACAGCAAGTGACAGTGCATTCTCATTATGGCACCAACAGAACATCAAACAAACTCCTTTTTGTTAGATTGCTTGACTGGGAGGCTAGAAAATTGTAATTGAATGTGAGCAAACATTGAGCATGAGTACAAACATTGAGCATAGTAGGCAAAGTTAAATGTTTACTTCAATAGCTAGGTTTAAGCAAATACAAAATGATCGTGCTTGAGATAAATCTATTGGACAGCTGTGGTCAAGAAAGCCATTTTAATACAACACAATTATATTTAAATGACAGGCCTTTTTAATTTACAAAGTTATACAAACAATGAAGCTACAAATAAAGAACTTGTCAAAAATGGCAGATGTAAACATGTTTAAGTGCTTCTGATTGGACACTGACTGATTCTGAAGGTATCAAAATAACCAGCATGAACACCAGGGTCCAGTATTCACCAGCGTCTCAGAGTAGGCCCTGTTACTCATTATGACTCGAAAGGAAAAACTGATCCTAGATCTGCACTCGTACTCTGAGAAGCTGTCAATACAGGCCCTGAAATGTAACAAAAGAGTAGCTGCGTTTGCCAAGTCTCTAGTCTAGGGCTCATAAGGCATTCTGCTGAAGAACAGTACAACAAAAACAACAACAACAAAATCACAATCAACAAAGGTTGTTTCTTTTATATAGTGAGACCCTCATTTTGTGAGTTAGTCTCATCAAGTCAGTGTGGAAGGTTGTGGCTGCTCCGATAGTTAACAGTGTGGAGAGGAGGAGCGGGGAGGTTGCTTAGGAACGGTTGCCTTTCTTCTCAAGAACACACTGTTTAGAATCTGTTGCAAATAACAAACGTTTCCAATGAAGAACACACACATGCAACGCTAGCCTTTCTGTTGAAGAATACACACTTGCGTTCTCCAATGGCAACGTTGTATTATTTTTTACTGGATTCTAAATGAACACGTCCCTAAGAGTACACCATCCCACTTCCTCAGTCCGTTTCCTCTCCCATCACGTCTATCTCTTCTTCCTCGGTCAGTTCTGTGACGCCTTGCTCAAGTCCCGCTCCCCACACTCTTGGTCGCACATCCGGCGACCACTCAAGAACGTCCACCTCCACGTCCTCTTCCTCCTCTGGCTCCCAGCTTCCTGTTGACCCCGTGGTGACCCTTCGTGATGTCAGCGTGAAAGGCTCTGCCTCCAGAGGGGTCATCTCGGGGGCAGCGGTCGCCATTTTGATTTTCTGAGGGAGGTGGATGTGGTTGTGGGTGATGCCTCTGAAGCTGGCCATGGTGGAACTCGCTTGGTCCACTTCTCTGGCGCCGGGAACCTCTTGCCAAGCTACGAATAAAGAAACCCATCGTAAACACTTGAAAGAGGTAACATAATTGAGACTATTTAAGCTCAAACTAGATTAAAATATGAAAAGCAACTGCCAGTAGCGATCTACTACTACACTGAGTGTACAAAACATTAGGAACACCTGCTCTTTCCATGACAGACTGACCAGCTATGATCCCTTATTGATGTCACCTATTAAATCCACTTCAAAATGTCCCTCAAAATTGAAAAATAATTCATGTTCAAATTGATTTACCTGCATCAGGATACATTGTTGGACCGATCTCCTCTACATCTATCTCCTCCTCTTCCCCACTCACTTCCTCAGCCCCGGTGTGGCCCAACGTCTGGTGGACCTCATCAACCACATCCAACTCCTCGCTGGAGATCTCCATCTCCAAATATCCATCCTCCATCTTCTCCTCCACCTCTTGGATGATCACACTTCTCCTATACGCCTCCACCACGGATCCTTTTCCCTTTTCGGTCTTCTTGTTTGTCTCTGTAGACGAGTCTGTTTCCCTCTCTCTGTTCTCCTCGGAAACCAGATCTCTTCCTTCCTTGTTGCGTTTGTCGCTCCGATGAGGATCCACCATGTCCTTTGTCCTTGTCATCGATAAGGTAGCCAGCTCCTCTCGGAGTTTGAAAAAGTCTCCTGACGCATCCACGTTTTCCCCGTCTAAAACTTTTTCTGTGTTCTCAAAATGTTCTCCATCCTCAACGTTCTCTCTTTCAGTCTCTTTGTAGATGAGATCTTGATACTCCGTCTCTTGTCCACAAGTGCTACTGCTGTTGTGTCCTCCATCTTTTTCCTCTGGATGGTCGCTCTCTGTTCGGTTGGTCTGATCGTCATTATCAACGGTTGGTCTAATGGCCGACTCTCTTTCTAGAGGCTGGGAGGAACTTATGTTTTTGTTCATCAGTCTTGATTCATTTTGACCGTTGTCACTTTCGTTGGGTTTGAATAATTTTATTTCACTTTGTTTCTGAACTTCAGTTTCACTTTCTTTTGTCTCCTTGCTTTTGGTGGACTTCCTCGTCTTTTGGTGCCTGTGCTTCAGGAGTTCTTGGAACTTCTTGAGACACACAGTGGGTACCCGACCCTTGGAGGGGGTCCGCTTGACAGCAGGGGGTCTCAATTGGTCTCTGTCTGATTCAGTCTCTCCAGATCTTTTTGGACTGGAGTTCTGTGGCTGACCAGACGGCTGGGGTTGCAGAATGGTTCCGGTTCCAATCCCTGAACAGTTGGAAGGAACTTGCTCTTCATGGGTACTGGGGGAAGTTGTCTGTGAGCTAGGCTTTTGAGCAACTGTTTTAGATTTAGACAGCACAGGTAGTCTCTGGAACAACTCTGCTCTCTCTCCTTTGCCATGTCCCTCCCTGAGCCTGACCCTTTTCCTGCACTTTCGCTTGTCGTCCTTTCCATGTGGTTCTCCTCCTCTTTTCTCCTTTCCCTGCGGTTCTCCTCCTCCTTTCTCCTTTCCCTGAGGTTCTCCTCCTCCTTTCTCCTTTCCCTGAGGTTCTCCTCCTCCTTTCTCCTTTCCCTGAGGTTCTCCTCCTCCTTTCTCCTTTCCCTGAGGTTCTCCTCCTCCTTTCTCCTTTCCCTGAGGTTCTCCTCCTCCTTTCTCCTTTCCCTGAGGTTCTCCTCCTCCTTTCTCCTTTCCCTGAGGTTCTCCTCCTCCTTTATCCTTTCCCTGAGGTTCTTTTCCATTTTCCTCTTTCCTTTCCCTGTAGTTCTTCCCCTTTTCCTTTCCTCTGAGGTTCTCCTCCTCCTTTCTTTCCCTGCGGTTCTCCTTCTCCTCCTCCCTTTCTCCTCCTTTTATCCTTTCCCCGCGGTTCTCCTCTTTCCTTTCCCCGCGGTTCTCCTCCTCCTTTCTCCTTTCCCTGAGGTTCTCCTCCTCCTTTCTCCTTTCCCTGAGGTTCTCCTCCTCCTTTATCCTTTCCCTGAGGTTCTCCTCCTCCTTTCTCCTTTCCCTGAGGTTCTCCTCCTCCTTTCTCCTTTCCCTGAGGTTCTCCTCCTCCTTTCTCCTTTCCCTGAGGTTCCCCTCCTCCTTTCTCCTTTCCCTGAGGTTCTCCTCCTCCTTTCTCCTTTCCCTGAGGTTCTCCTCCTCCTTTCTCCTTTCCCTGAGGTTCTCCTCCTCCTTTCTCCTTTCCCTGAGGTTCTCCTCCTCCTTTATCCTTTCCCTGAGGTTCTCCTCCTCCTTTCTCCTTTCCCTGAGGTTCTCCTCCTCCTTTATCCTTTCCCTGAGGTTCTCTTCCATTTTTCTTTCTCTGTAGTTCTTCTCTTTTCCTCCTCTGCGGTTCTCCTCCTTTCTTTCCCTGCGGTTCTCCTTCCTCCTCTTCCTTTCTTTCCCTGCGGTTCTCCTCCTCCTCCCTTTCCTTTCCCCTCCTTTCTCCTTTCCCTGTGGTTCTCTTCCATTTTTCTTTCTCTGTAGTTCTCCCTCCTCTGCGGTTCCCTCCTTCCTCCTCCTCCTCCTCCTCCTCTTTCCTTTCCCTGCAGTTCTCCTTCTCCTCTTTCCTTTTTGTGCTCAACAGCTTCCGCGTCATGGATGCCTGTTGTCATGGCACTGGTGGGGAATAAACCACCAGCCTGGGAAACCTGTTTTTTCCCTGGTCGTATCTTACGGGGGGGTCTACCACGTTTCCGTTTTGGGGGTGGTGTTGGTGGGATTTGGAGCAGTCCAACTGCTTTGGCCGGAGCTTGAAACCCGGAGAAGGAGGGACTGGGAGTTTCAGAAGACATGTTCGACTGCTTGTCTTCTTGGTGAAGTTTTACTGGGGAGCAGCTCCCGGTTGTGGTCCAAACGTTAGGAGGGCGTTTCACATGTCGATCCCTGGCTCGGAGCACCCTTACTGGGTTCCCCGTTTCCCTTCCCAGCACCTTTGTTCCTTCTGGAGGTGGGTTGGCTTCCTCCCCAAGGCTGGACAAAGACTTTGTGGAGGTGTTGGAAAGGTACCGTCCTAATCTTTCTCTCGCTAAGACATTGTTGGTTGACAGACTGACAGAGCAGAGGCTTATTTTCACTTGTCCGTTCTCAGTCTTCGTTCTGTTGTTGAGTTTCACCCTTTCAGTCCTCACTAAAGGACTATCTTCTATCTTTGTAGAGACGTTGCGTTTCCTCTTTTTCCGAGGAGGCTCTGGGGTCTCACTGTCCTCTGATTGTTCCTGCTCCGCTTTCAAACCCTCTGTTCTCCTCACACGGATTCTCTTCCTGTGTTGACTCCAGGTTTCATCCTCCTGTCTCCTCTCTGTCTTTGCTTTTGGTGTCTCAGTCCTTCGCCCCTGCTCCGGCTCCAAACCCTCCTTTCTCCTCACACGGATTCTCTTCTTGTTACTGTGGGGCTTCCAGGTTTCATCTCCCTCTCTTCTCTTTGCTTTCTCAAGCCTTCGCCCCGTAGTGGTGGTCGCGACCTTCTTCCTTTTCCTCTCCTCCTCGTCCACTTTTCCGGTCAGCCTTGCGTTGTTGCTAATGCTAGCCTTGTATTTACCATCAGTCATCTGCTCGGAGTTGTTGCTAATGCTAGCCTTGTATTTACCATCAGTCATCTGCTCCGAGTTGTTGCTAATGCTAGCCTTGTATTTACCATCAGTCATCTGCTCGGAGTTGTTGCTAATGCTAGCCTTGTATTTACCATCAGTCATCTGCTCCGAGTTGTTGCTAATGCTAGCCTTGTATTTACCATCAGTCATCTGCTCGGAGTTGTTGCTAATGCTAGCCTTGTATTGACCATCAGTCATCTGCTCCGAGTTGTTGCTAATGCTAGCCTTGTATTGACCATCAGTCATCTGCTCGGAGTTGTTGCTAATGCTAGCCTTGTATTGACCATCAGTCATCTGCTCGGAGTTGTTGCTAATGCTAGTCTTGTATTGACCATCAGTCATCTGCTCGGAGTTGTTGCTAATGCTAGCCTTGTATTGACCATCAGTCATCTGCTCGGAGTTGTTGCTAATGCTAGTCTTGTATTGACCATCAGTCATCTGCTCGGAGTTGTTGCTAATGCTAGCCTTGTATTTACCATCAGTCATCTGCTCGGAGTTGTTGCTAATGCTAGCCTTGTATTTACCATCAGTCATCTGCTCGGAGTTGTTGCTAATGCTAGCCTTGTATTTACCATCAGTCATCTGCTCGGAGTTGTTGCTAATGCTAGCCTTGTATTGACCATCAGTCATCTGCTCGGAGTTGTTGCTAATGCTAGCCTTGTATTTACCATCAGTCATCTGCTCGGAGTTGTTGCTAATGCTAGCCTTGTATTGACCATCAGTCATCTGCTTGGAGTTGTTGCTAATGCTAGCCTTGTATTGACCATCAGTCATCTGCTCCGAGTTGTTGCTAATGCTAGCCTTGTATTGACCATCAGTCATCTGCTCCGAGTTGTTGCTAATGCTAGCCTTGTATTGACCATCAGTCATCTGCATGGAGTTGTTGCTAATGCTAGCCTTGTATTGACCATCAGTCATCTGCTCAGAGTTGTTGCTAATGCTAGCCTTGTATTGACCATCAGTCATCTGCTCAGAGTTGTTGTTGGATTCCCATGGCAGTCCAAAGCATTTTTTAGATTCACAGAGATTTCCTGGGGAGCGTGGAGAGTGGATCATGGAGCTCAGTGGAAACTGTAGTCTTCTCGGAGTGCAGCAGAGCCAAGGTGGTAGCTTTGACAGCTGGGGGATTCTATGGAATGGAGTTACAGGATGCCGGAATGGGGATTTAAGGAAGGGTTTCGCCGGAGATGGTGGGGGTAAGGGTTCTGGTGAATTTAAGGGTGAGAGACATTTTGGCAGGCGTAGCTCTTCCCATTGTGGAGGAGGAGATTGGGAAGGCTGGGTTTCACTTCCTGGGGACAGCAGTGAAAGGAGTTCTGGGAAATGTAGTCCTCTCCAGGGAGAGGCATCTGGTGGGCATGCTGGATGTTGTGGTTCAGAAGCATCAGTTTCAGAGGGGGGTAGGAAACCGGGGGTGACCGAAGGTTCCTCTTCTTGTGGAACTTCCTGATTCGTACTGGCCTGACTCGGACTCTGACTTGGAATGGCCTCTCTATTCACATGACTTGGAGTAGTGTCTCTATTCACATGACTTGGGATTGTCCCTCCATTCACATGACTTGGAGTAGTGTCTCCATTCACATGACTTGGAGTAGTGTCTCCATTGGTCGACAGACAATCCGCAGAGGACAGATTACAAACATGGTCTCTGTATGTCGACGGAACGCCCGTCTGGGCAGAACCCTTCCAGAACCCTGGATCTCGGTCCTCTTCCCCTGCGTACAGCAGAGAGGCCTGGCTCTGAGGAAGGGACTGGTGGGGAGGCCTTGGTGAAGAGCCTGAGTGGACTGGCATGATGCTGCTGCCGCCACCACATCCAACCACCAGGCTCTTGGAGTTCCGGCTCTGGAGTTCCTGGTTTTGAGAGTTCTGGAACCGGATCAGGAGTTCCTGGTGGTTCTTGGCGTTCTCAGAGGAGCACTGGACACCTGAACAATAGGAGGCCCAGTCAGAGGAGTAATCATTACAGGAGAAGTGGGGGTGAGGATGAGAGAGGGGGGTGGACGGGTGATAGGTGGAACATAGGTGAGGGGTCAGAGGTTGTGGGTCCAGGTAAAGGTCAGGGGGGATGGTGCAGGAGGTTGTTGTGGTGACGAAATGGGAGGAGGTGATGGAGTGGAAGGCTTGAGAGAGAAAGACAGAGAGATAGAGATCAGCCTGGTGGTAGCTAAGTGTGGGTGCTAATATCAATCTATTGTAATGGATGACACATGAGATAAGTGCAAGCAATGCTGTGAGCAATTGAGGAAGGGCAAGCATTTAAAATGTAAATGACTTATCATACATAGACTAAGTCAGTGTTTCTCAACTCTGGTCCTACAGTACCCCCAACAGCAAACCTGCTTCTACTTGTCAACTAATCATCAAGCCCTTGACAAGTTGAATCAGGCGTTTTTGTCTGGGGCTTCAACACAAATGTGTGTTGTTGGGGGTACTGGAGGACCGGAGTTGGGCTGCTGGGGGTACTGGAGGACTGGAGTTGGGCTGCTGGGGGTACTGGAGGACTGGATTTGGAAAACACTGACCTAAGTCGCTAGAAAGCCTTACAACATAGTTAACAAGGAGCCTGGTTCAAATTCAGGGAAGCAGGTAGCCTAGGGTTAAGAGCGCTAGGCCAGTAACCAAAAGTTTTTATTTTATTTATTTCACCTTTATTTAACCAGGTAGGCAAGTTGAGAATAAGTTCTCATTTACAATTGCGACCTGCAAGGTTGCCGGTTCAAATTCCCAAGCTGACTAGATGGAAAATCTGTTGATGTGCCCTTTAGCAAGGCACTTAACCCTAATTACTCTGGATAAGAGCATCTGCTAAATGTAAAGATGAAGTCTTCTCAGATGTAGATACAACAGTAGAGAAAGGTGGTCAATCACATAACATGTTACAAAACATACCTGTTTCAGTTGACAACGTATCATCACTTCCTGTCGCGTAGCCATGGGAACACACGCAACGAGAAGCCGAGCCTACGGCGCTGTGCCTTGCGTGGACGGGATGATGCGAGCAGGAGCAGGCCGACGGTCTGTCGTGGCTTTGAAGATGGTGGCGTTGGTCGCAGTCCCTATCCAGAACCACCGGGGGCAGTATGTTCAACCCCATCATGATGTCTTCCAGCATCTTCTCAATCTGCTCGTCCGAATCCTCTACCTGCCGGCCAAAACAAGAGGACCACAACGGATATACGCTGTTAAACATTTCTGTGTTAACCTGGATCATTTTTAAATGTGTGGTTGAATTGTGTTTTTTTTATTTTAAATCGTCAAATAAATGAAGGTACCGGAGGCTGGGGCAAGGCGAGCTGCGGTTCATGTGCTGGGTGTGGGGTGGGATGATGGGTGGAGCTGCAGTGTTTGAGGGAGGTTGACTGGGCGCTGGTGGTTTTGGAGGTGGGGTGGGGGCGGGATCGGGGTGGAGGGGTGAGGAAAGCTGTGTCGAGGGGAGAGCACCGGGGGAGGGCTGGGGACTGGGGCGGGGGGAGAGGCTGGCGTGGTAGTTGTCTTGTCCTCATGCGATCGTGCGTTTCCTGCCGTGACAGAATAAAAGGAGACATTTTAGAACACTTAGAGAAGATAAACCACATGGCTCCATTACATTTATATACTAACGTTTACACACCTAATCTGTCTTCAGCAGGGTTTCATCTGAACAGGGTTTCAAAAGTAATGTTTAGGAAATATATATTTGAACTGTTGTGCTGCTGTTTTGACAGCTCAGATGAACTTGAATGATGGACAGGGTATTCAGAAACCCCTCAATGGCTTCCTAACATGGTAATGAATATTCACTGTATCAAAACTAATGGGCAAAAATGTTCTAGAGTGAAAATCTAGCCCTCAAATTAATCTCTTACTTTGCTGACTGACAACAATCAGTTAGAATGGCATTGGAAGTATTAGAACAGTTTCATCGTTACTGTGTCACTCACCTTCTTCAGAGCAGCGAGGACCAACTGCCTCCGACCAGGTGAGATGGTTCCGTCCCTCTCCTTCCTCTGACCAGGTGAGATGGTTCTGTCCCTCTCCTTCCTCTGACCAGGTGAGATGGTTCTGTCCCTCTCCTTCCTCTGACCAGGTGAGATGGTTCTGTCCCTCTCCTTCCTCTGACCAGGTGAGATGGTTCTGTCCCTCTCCTTCCTCTGACCAGGTGAGATGGTTCTGTCCCTCTCCTTCCTCTGACCAGGTGAGATGGTTCCCTCTCCTTCCTCTGACCAGGTGAGATGGTTCTGTCCCTCTCCTTCCTCTGACCAGGTGAGATGGTTCTGTCCCTCTCCTTCCTCTGACCAGGTGAGATGGTTCTGTCCCTCTCCTTCCTCTGACCAGGTGAGATGGTTCTGTCCCTCTCCTTCCTCTGACCAGGTGAGATGGTTCTGTCCCTCTCCTTCCTCTGACCAGGTGAGATGGTTCTGTCCCTCTCCTTCCTCTGACCAGGTGAGATGGTTCTGTCCCTCTCCTTCCTCTGACCAGGTGAGATGGTTCTGTCCCTCTCCTTCCTCTGACCAGGTGAGATGGTTCTGTCCCTCTCCTTCCTCTGACCAGGTGAGATGGTTCTGTCCCTCTCCTTCCTCTGACCAGGTGAGATGGTTCTGTCCCTCTCCTTCCTCTGACCAGGTGAGATGGTTCTCCTCTCCTTCCTCTGACCAGGTGACCACCAGGTGAGATGGTTCCGTCCCTCTCCTTCCTCTGACCAGGTGAGATGGTTCTGTCCCTCTCCTTCCTCTGACCAGGTGAGATGGTTCCCCTGCCCAGGTGAGATGGTTCTGTCCCTCTCCTTCCTCTGACCAGGTGAGATGGTTCCGTCTGTCTCCTGCCCCTGACCAGGTGAGATGGTTCCGTCTGTCTCCTGCCCCTGCCCAGGTGAGATGGTTCCGTCTGTCTCCTGCCCCTGACCAGGTGAGATGGTTCCGTCTGTCTCCTGCCCCTGACCAGGTGAGATGGTTCCGTCTGTCTCCTGCCCCTGACCAGGTGAGATGGTTCCGTCTGTCTCCTGCCCACTGACCAGCTCCCACAGCTGTTAGACAATCAATCAAATGTATTGATAAAGCAGTTTTTAGATCAAAGGAGTGAGAATAAGGGGTTTTACATTAACCCGGCCTGGACTCCAGACAGCAAGCAGAGGCACACATTAGCAAAGAAAAACTCAACATCCAAAATGGCACCCTATTCACTACACAGTGCACTACTGTTCACCAGGGCCCAGGTCAAAACTAGGGTACTATTTAGAGAATCGGGTGCCATTTTGGACACCCCACCTACCTGTCCCCTGGTCCTCCTCCTCAGCTTGACCTTGATGGAGATCTGAGTGTCCTCCAGCCTCTGTCCGCTCAGCCACTTCCTCCCAACCGCACCTCACAATCACATCACATCTTATTTACAGTGCAGTTATACACGGCAACACACTTTACAGTACATGACACAGATACAAATAATCAACATGCTAAATATGAGATTCAGAAAATAACTAGAAACCCCAAAGGATGCGTTAAATAACTGTCATCCCCTCATACCTCTCCTCTCCAGACACTCCCCTGTTCCTCCTTCCTCTGCTCTCCCAGTGTGTGATGTCAGCTGCTGCTCCCTCTTCTCCTCCATCCTCCTCTCCGTCACGCCGTTCTCTGCCACAGAGCATTCTGGGACGGCACTCTCCTCCCGGGGTGTCGTGGGGTGGTCCGAATCGTCACTCGGGCGACCATGTCACCGCTCAGGACAACAGAGGACGATGAGAGGTTAGTGACCTCCGGTTCGGAGGTCCGAGGGTGGGTTCTAAAGGGAGCTGTTCCACAGTTGACCGTTGCTTTGACGCTGGGTGGGGTGGAACTGGGGTGTGAAGTGGGGGTCATAATCTGGGGACTCAGGGAAGGGGGTGCCGTGTGAGTTGTGTGCTGCTGGCCTTCACTGCTGCTCTGGACTAGTAGGAGGGGTGGAGGTGAGGGTGTAGGGAGAGCGTCAGGGAGAGGACTGAGGAAAGTCATGTAAACACCTCCATTACGGTCCACAGTCTGGGTCCCCGTCTCCACCTGTGTCTCTCCTCCCTCCGTCTGCACCCCCACGTCTCTGAGACTGCACCTCCTCTCCTCCTCTCCCTCCCTCCCCCGGTCCTTCCACCCCTCCACCAAGCGGCCTATGCCCAGCTTACAGGCAGCGGCCATAACCTCTTCTTGTTCCATGGTGCCCTCTCCCTCCAGCTCTCCGGAGTACAGGAGATCCACCAGCTTCAGCAGGGTCTGGGCCTTCACAGCCTGGAGCTTGAGTGGCCATCTCTGCCCAGCCGGGAGGGGGGATGACTGGTTGGACAGGGCATTGGACAGGTAGGGGCTCAGGGCAGCCAGGATGCAGCTGTGGGCCGGGACTGACAATCCTGTGGGAAGAGAGAAATGTGACATCATTAGCTACATTTATAATGCAGGTTAGGAAATGTGATGAAGGCCTAATGGGGTTTAGGTGTGAAATAAGGGCATGTGGAAGGAGAGGAAGAATGGCAGTTGAATTTGATTGATCCCTTTACTATCCTCAATCTAAACCTCATTATGTCTCCCCAACTTACATCAATCATTTGGGTACTTTACAACATTTCATTACTGTCCCTCCCTCCCTCCCCCTCTCACCATCAGTCTATAGCAGGGTATCACAGTAGAGACCAGTGGAGGCTGGTGGGAGGAGCTATAGGAGGACAGGCTCATTTTAATGACTGGAATAGAATGGACGCCAATGTGGTTTCCATGTGTCTCACACCGTTCCATTGATTCCAGAGTATGTGAACGGAGCGGGCCCAATGTGACTGGAAGGTGGAGCGAGGGGCCCAATGTGACTGGAAGGTGGAGCGAGGAGCCCAATGTGACTGGAAGGTGGAGCCCAATGTGACTGGAAGGTGGAGCCCAATGTGACTGGAAGGTGGAGCCCAATGTGACTGGAAGGTGGAGCCCAATGACTGGAAGGTGGAGCCCAATGTGACTGGAAGGTGGAGCCCAATGTGACTGGAAGGTGGAGCCCAATGTGACTGACTGGAAATGTGACTGGAGCCCAATGTGACTGGAAGGTGGAGCGAGGGGCCCAATGTGACTGGAAGGTGGAGCCCAATGTGACTGGAAGGTGGAGCCCAATGTGACTGGAAGGTGGAGCCCAATGTGACTGGAAGGTGGAGCCCAATGTGACTGGAAGGTGGAGCGAGGGGCCCAATGTGACTGGAAGGTGGAGCGAGGGGCCCAATGTGACTGGAAGGTGGAGCGAGGGGCCTGGAAGGTGGAGCCCAATGTGACTGGAAGGTGGAGCGAGGGGCCCAATGTGACTGGAAGGTGGAGCGAGGGGCCCAATGTGACTGGAAGGTGGAGCGAGGGGCCCAATGTGACTGGAAGGTGGAGCGAGGGGCCCAATGTGACTGGAAGGTGGAGCGAGATTCCCAAAGGCTGAAGGGTCGGCCTTCTCCAATTCCTCTCCAGTAGTGCTCCCTTCACCAGCTCAGGGCCGCCCGGCCCAGCATGCATCTGTAGTCTACTTGTGTGCTGCTATAGTCCCTTGCTTCAGCTACTGTCATGAAGTTCTCTAAATATTGTCATAAAGAAGCTGATCAAACACACAGGTGCCAAATCAAGGTGACTTACAAAGAGGAGGACCAAGAGCAAGAGAGGAATGACGTTCTGCCCACAACTAATGAATCATTGTGGAATCTGAAAAGACACATATCCCCAAAGCATGATGGGGTACTTACTATGTGCACATGCTAACAGAAAGAGGGTATCTAATGAAGTGTGTCACTGTAGTGATGTATTTATAAACTACAAATCACTGTTGGGTAAGGGCTTCTAAGTAAGCATTTCACGGTAAGGTCTACACTTGTATTCAGCGCATGTGACAAATAAAGTTTGATTTGACATCTCTTAAAGGTTTAGTTCATTTTCAGTCTATTATCTACACAATAGGCCATAACTGATTTTGGCCAAACAGTCCTGGCATATCCCCACGTTCAAAGAGCTTTCCATTTGGATTGCGTTATTCTGCCTAAAAACCTTTAGGCCTACCTATAGAAATGTATAAAACAACTCTGCCCAGCCTGGCAAGAGTGGCCAAAAGGGTGTTTATCATCCCCAGTGGCTCTGCAAGTGTGGAGAGGATGTTCTCCCCTGCTGGTCTGCTCTCCAGGCACCATCACATGGGCCTGAAGCCACCATCACATGGGCCTGAAGCCACCATCACATGGGCCTGAAGCCACCATCACATGGGCCTGAAGCCACCATCACATGGGCCTGAAGCCACAGACCGGCCAAACTCAACATTCTCAAAAGGCTCTAATAAGTCATTTATCATTTCATTTGTACTTAATACTCAGTAATTCACAGCCGATATGCACAATTTATAGACTATAATTATTTAATACAACAAAATGTTTAAATGCTTTATGTCCATACCAGCCTATTGCATCACACTCGCAAATGCTTCACAATGTATTTCTATGTAGGCTATTGCCTTGAAATAATAATATAGCCGAATTCATTCATTTCCGTTCCTTCTTAGGTGGCCAGTCTGACTCCTGACCTATTTAGAGTGTTTATATGACATGTAGCCTATTTCAAATGTTTATTCAAATACTTTTCATTTAAATCCACATGGTTTGGTTTCAATTCGTAAAAACCAATAGGTAGGTCCAGGTAGTCACAACAATAGATGGATGTTGGTTAAATTGTGATTTTAACGAATGGAACGAATTTGGAGCTGCAGCTTGTTTTTCTCCTGTGAGAGCGGAGTGGTTTTTAGCTGAGCAGTAGGAAAGGACATGGAGCGCTGAGCAACATGAGAGATGAGCAGTAGGAAAGGACATGGAGCGCTGAGCAACATGAGAGATGAGCAGTAGGAAAGGACATGGAGCGCTGAGCAACATGAGAGATGAGCAGTAGGAAAGGACATGGAGCGCTGAGCAACATGAGAGATGAGCAGTAGGAAAGGACATGGAGCGCTGAGCAACATGAGAGATGAGCAGTAGGAAAGGACATGGAGCGCTGAGCAACATGAGAGATGAGCAGAAGGAAAGGACATGGAGCGCTGAGCAACATGAGAGATGAGCAGTAGGAAAGGACATGGAGCGCTGAGCAACATGAGAGATGAGCAGTAGGAAAGGACATGGAGCGCTGAGCGCAACATGAGAGATGAGCAGTAGGAAAGGACATGGAGCGCTGAGCAACATGAGAGATGAGCAGTAGGAAAGGACATGGAGCGCTGAGCAACATGAGAGATGAGCAGTAGGAAAGGACATGGAGCGCTGAGCAACATGAGAGATGAGCAGTAGGAAAGGACATGGAGCGCTGAGCAACATGAGAGATGAGCAGTAGGAAAGGACATGGAGCGCTGAGCAACATGAGAGATGAGCAGTAGGAAAGGACATGGAGCGCTGAGCAACATGAGAGATGAGCAGTAGGAAAGGACATGGAGCGCTGAGCAACATGAGAGATGAGCAGTAGGAAAGGACATGGAGCGCTGAGCAACATGAGAGATGAGCAGTAGGAAAGGACATGGAGCTCTGAGCAACATGAGAGATGAGCAGTAGGAAAGGACATGGAGCGCTGAGCAACATGAGAGATGAGCAGTAGGAAAGGACATGGAGCACTGGAGCACTGAGCAACATGAGAGATGAGCAGTAGGAAAGGACATGGAGCACTGGAGCACTGAGCAACATGAGAGATGAGCAGTAGGAAAGGACATGGAGCGCTGAGCAACATGAGAGATGAGCAGTAGGAAAGGACATGGAGCGCTGAGCAACATGAGAGATGAGCAGAGGAAAGGACATGGAGCGCTGAGCAAAATGAGAGATGAGCAGAAGGAAAGGACATGGAGCGCTGAGCAACATGAGAGATGAGCAGTAGGAAAGGAAATGGACAAGCGCTGAGCAACATGAGAGATGAGCAGAAGGAAAGGACATGGAGCGCTGAGCAACATGAGAGATGAGCAGTAGGAAAGGACATGGAGCGCTGAGCAACATGAGAGATGAGCAGAAGGAAAGGACATGGAGCGCTGAGCAACATGAGAGATGAGCAGAAGGAAAGGACATGGAGCGCTGAGCAACATGAGAGATGAGCAGTAGGAAAGGACATGGAGCGCTGAGCAACATGAGAGATGAGCAGTAGGAAAGGACATGGAGCGCTGAGCAACATGAGAGATGAGCAGTAGGAAAGGACATGGAGCGCTGAGCAACATGAGAGATGAGCAGTAGGAAAGGACATGGAGCGCTGGAGCGCTGGGCAACATGAGAGATGAGCAGTCATGGAGCTGAGCAACATGAGAGATGAGCAGTAGGAAAGGACATGGAGCGCTGAGCAACATGAGAGATGAGCAGAAGGAAAGGACATGGAGCGCTGAGCAACATGAGAGATGAGCAGTGGAAAGGACATGGAGGCTGAGCAACATGAGAGATGAGCAGTAGGAAAGGACATGGAGCGCTGAGCAACATGAGAGATGAGCAGAAGGAAAGGACATGGAGCGCTGAGCAACATGAGAGATGAGCCCATGGAGCGCTGACAACATCAGTGAGCTGGAAAGGACATGGAGCCAGCAACATGAGAGATGAGCAGTCTCTCCATCTGCTCCCTGATTGATTCCATCCCCCTCACCATCAGTCTGTAACAGGGTATCACAGTAGTAGACTGCAGTCTCTCCATCACTCCCCTCCTCCCTCACCATCAGTCTGTAACAGGGTATCACAGTAGACTGCAGTCTCTCCATCACTCCCCTCCTCCCTCACCATCAGTCTGTAACAGGGTATCCCAGTAAACTGCAATCTCTCCATCACTCCCCTCCTCCCTCACCATCAGTCTGTAACAGGGTATCCCAGTAAACTGCAATCTCTCCATCACTCCCCTCCTCCCTCACCATCAGTCTGTAACAGGGTATCACAGTAAACTGCAGTCTCTCCATCACTCCCCTCCTCCCTCACCATCAGTCTATAACAGGGTATCACAGTAGACTGCAGTCTCTCCATCACTCCCCTCCTCCCTCACCATCAGTCTGTAACAGGGTATCACAGTAGAGACTGTTGTGCTTCTGTCTCTGTAGTTCCTCCAGGAGCCTCAACTCAAAGCCAGGCAGACGGTACCTCCACATCTTCCTCTTCTTGGCCTCCACCCTGAGAGGGAGGGTGGGTTGGGGGAGGGGTATTGGGTAGAATGGAGAGGGGGGATAGAGTGGTAGAGGAGACAGAGGAAAAATGGATGTGGGGAGAAGGGGGGGGCAGTGGGTAGCAAGGAGAGAGGGATAGAGTTGTGGGGTTTAGAGGATAGAAAGGGATGTAGGGAGAAGATTTAAATGACTGCAGATCGTTCTGACGGTATACAGCATTTGACGAAGTGAAACAATGGTAAAACCGGATTTTCATTAATTGTCTCAAAATGTCGTGCTTGGAGAAGACTGGGCTGAAAAGACAAGGTGTGAAGTTGGTTGTGAGATGCTACGGGCAGCAACAATGTCATACTTGTTTGGACCAGACAGCATCAGATAGATGGCCTGCACGTAGAGAGACAGAGGGGCGCTGTTTCGCTCGCTCGGATGCTTTCTCCTGTGATATCCATTCAGCCTCTTGCGAATTGAAGGAAAATTATGAAACACAGAAATACGAAAATGTTACATTTTTTCTTGGGTAATCCTGGCTTCCCTTGACCTCCATAAATACACACCACCGGGGTGAGTGGCTAGTACTTTACATTCGGGACTCTTTAGTCATGTATTAGTTCACACATTCGTTTCATGACGAGAATAACAAAAAGTTCAGCTATTCGTATCACTTGTTAGTCAGTGCTTTTGCTAGAAAAGACAGCTTGTTCCGTTTGAACGCTTGCAAGAGCCGTGCAATTCAAAGCGTGTTGTGGGCGACCTCCACTTAAAAGACACACTGACAATAGGCCTACAATCAAAAACACAAATGTTAATGTGTTGCATTAGTGCACATTAATTTCGTTTTCAAACAACTGCAAGTGTGGTACAGCTTTCTATGTAATTAGTTTAATATGTATAATTTTCAGCACACTCGTGCCGGGGAACTAGAAACGAAAGTCTTGTGACGTTAGATAAATGTGTTAGCTGGACAGCTAGCTAATGCACATGCTTACCTTTTCGATGCCAGTCAGGGCCTTTTCTTATCTAGTGACTTGCTTTCTCAAAAATCAGAATATCGCCAACCAATTTGTTTCAAATAGTTAATGTTGACATATTCCCGAGTTGATCGATTCCCACAACGTGGTCAAATTCACGGACTGACGTCACACTTCAGAAAGGAGTTCTCATCAACGTCAAAATCGCGAGGGGCGATCGTGCGTGTTCATGGGTAGTTAACGTGGGAAAAGCCAAGACTGCACATTCGAATCATGGGGTCTTTTCGGCGCGTCGTTGATTTTTATTTTATCTTTATTTAACCAGGTAGGCTAGTTGAGAACAAGTTCTCATTTGCAACTGCGACCTGGCCAAGATAAAGCTTAGCAGTGTGAACAGACAACACAGAGTTACACATGGAGTAAATTAACAAGTCAATAACACAGTACAAAAAAAGGGGAGTCTATATACATTGTGTGCAAAAGGCATGAGGAGGTAGGCGAATAATGACAATTTTGCAGATTAGCACTGGAGTGATAAATGATCAGATGGTCATGTACAGGTAGAGATACTGGTGTGCAAAAGAGCAGAAAAGTAAATAAATAAAAACAGTGTGGGGATGAGGTAGGTGAAAATGGGTGGGCTATTTACCAATAGACTATGTACAGCTGCAGCGATCGGTTAGCTGCTCAGATAGCACATGTTTGAAGTTGGTGAGGGAGATAAATCAACGTCTGTCGTTCCGCACTCAGCTGAAGAGCCATTTGATCTGATCAAGAGCAAACCTGTTGAAATCTTCAGTTCAATGTTGAAAAGTATTCTGTTGACTTTAGCCAATCAGAGGCGTGCGTTAGTTCACCCATTGATTTCAGGGTCTCAACACTGCATGACACCGTATGATTGATGTTTGTGTTTATGAAGAGTACAACTGTACAGGGACAACTACTGACATTTACTGCAACACATGCATTTCTCAAATCACACAGAGCTTGAGAGAAAAAGTCAAGGCCAGTATTGAAAAAAGCACTTTTTATTTTATTTATTATAAACAGTATTGCTTGTTACATATTCCATTCATGAGAGAAATGTGCAACATTAAGAGCCAAGGCATAGAAGAGATTAAGGTTTTCATCCAGAATCACATTTTAGATCAGCGTTCCAATAATAAACTGTTGACAGAAATTGAGAGTTGGACTGTCTCCTAAATGACCCCCTGTCCCCTATATAGTTAGCTACTTTCACCCAGAGCCATATCAGGCCATTTAGTAGTGTACTATATTGGGAATAGGGGACCATTTGGAATGTAAAATTGATTTTACATTGTGTTTTGCTTGTTTTCTCTATAATTAAAATATATAAACCATAAATGTTTCTCAATTCAAAAATAAACCTGATTGCATATGCGTTCACCCACAATACCTGCAAGACGAATAAACCCAAATCATAAAATATAAAAACAATACATAAAACCAGTCAAATTAACAAATATTTATCTTCTATATATAGTTACATTTGCTTTTTATTTTATTTATTTTTTAAATAGCAACTAGAATCAAAATCAGGTCTTTGCACTTATACAAATCTTGCTAATTTAAATGTTATGCTCCGCCCCTCTTTAGTCCCACTTTCCCATTGGATTCCACTCCCACATCATTTCCTGTATCAGTTCTAGATCATCTCATTCTACGACTATATCTGGTTACAAGGCAACTCATTTACATTTTTCTGAGACTGACCATTTGTAGTGTTGGATTGGCATGAAAATAATCAAAGGAACCAAGAAACGCTTTTACCCTTAGTGTTTAATCTACTGAGAAAATATCTACATCTTACTCTGCACTGAGAATAATAATGTCTTCTACGGTACTAAAGCAACTCTGTCTGGGGGAAACAACCAGCTAAATGTGTCCTCTCCCCTTAGTGTTCTGTGGTCTCCATGGACACCAGCCAGTCCAGCAGGGTAGATGGACACCCAGGCGTAGGTTCAGTAGGCTGGAACACTCCAGTCTGACGTGGAACGTATGGCACTAGAATGGTTCTCTCTGTTCCATATGCAGAGCATCAATCATATCAACTCTATACATTCCATTGTGTTATTATGCGGAACACACACAAAAAAAACAACTGTTCTATACATTCCATTTGGATTCAATGTTCTGGAATGTTGCTGCTAGTGAATGACCCCCATCCCACCTTAAAAACACCAATCAACGAACGAGGCACTCCAGTTAGCCATGAGCCACACAGACGTAGTTGAAGGCGAGCACATATTTACACATTCATATATATAGAGATTTGCAGATTGAAAGAAATGCAGTCACTGGATCAACAATCAAATCTGTGGTTTCTCCCATAGCTTCAGGAGAACCATTAGAACCAGAGGGAGTTGAGAAAGGGGGTATAACAATGACGCTAAAGAGCCACACAGATAGAAATGTATTGAATAGAGCCGAAACGGTTCACTGGTCTATTATACATGGCTGAAAAATCATAGAAATATAATCTGCAGAACAGACGATCAAGAATGTTCTGTGACGCAAGACCCATGTGTAAAATGTTAAAGTGGTCGTCAAGCTACTTACTTCCCCACAACACTGCCCAATGGCACACCAGTGCCTGTCTGACATCACCCAATGATGTCATGTACACTAGAACATCACAACAGATGGCTCTGAGAAGAGAAGTAGTGTTGAGAAATACTCTGTAGTAGAAAGTCACTGCAATAGTGGTGTGTAGTTTGGCACGTGTTCACCACTGTAGTCAGGACCACAACTCCACCATCACACCTCAAACAAAGACCAATGAAACACCGGCGGTAGATCAACAAACATTGATTCTTTGTTGGGAAACAGAAGTTTAGTGGTAATTAGTTATCACAAGAAGAAGAAAAAAACCTTGACTGGAAATCTTCACAATCACTTGTAGAAATGCAGTTTTAACCATTCCAGTAAAAAAAAGGGGGTTTGTCAGTTTAAGTTCAGTTACAGTTTGAATCCCATTCCAACAGTTCCCTTTTGATTAGCTTTGTTACTGTGGAGGAGAACGTTCCCAGATGAAGTCCCAAATGTCCCGATTGTGGTGGGAGGAGTTAGTGTAGTGTTGGGGGTTAGTGTGTCACTGTGGTGGGAGGAGTTACTAAATTAGAAGTGGTCTTATGTCATAGTAGTGTCAACAGGTAGTAGAGGGATGTCAGGAGTCCATAGTGTTCATTTAGTGGCTAAAAGTCACAGTCTAAATAGAGGAATGAGGGAGAGCGAGGGAGGTGAGGAAGGCTGAAGGTCATGCAAGTGGCTTATGTCACAGACCCCGAGAGAGATAAGAGGGAAAGAAGATTAAGAAATTGAGAGGAGAGAGGAAGAAGAGAGAAAGGAAAGAGAGAAAGACACAGAAGGAGAGAGTCCAGTTCTAGTGGAGTCAGTGGTCCCTCAGTGAGTGTCCAGAGGTTCAGCAGGGGCAGTAGGCCGGTAGAGGCTGCTCTCTTCTAGTGATGCACACTATCAGTTTCTCTGTGGGAAGACCAGGACAGAGAGACAGAGAGAGAGAAGGGTTACTACCATGTGCAATATTTGTAGTAAGAGTGCAACTCATTAACCAGCTGTATAAACTTAGAGGATTGAGAGGACACAGAACTTGCTCGTGAAGACAATATCGGTCACAGCCTAAACATCACCAATCAATACATGACACACAGACAACATGAACACACACATCCTAAACATCACCAATCAATACAAGACACACACAGACAACATGAACACACACAGCCTAAACATTACCAATCAATACAAGACACACACAGACAACATGAACACACACAGCCTAAACATTACCAATCAATACATGACACACACAGACAACATGAACACACACAGCCTAAACATTAGACACACACAGACAACATGAACACACACAGCCTAAACATTACCAATCAATACATGACACACACAGACAACATGAACACAGAGACAACATGAACACACACAGCCTAAACATTACCAATGACATGACACACACAGACATGAACACACACAGACAACATCACACACAGGTGACACACACAGACAACATGAACACACACAGCCTAAACATCACCAATCAATACATGACACACACAGACAACATGAACACACACAGCCTAAACATCACCAATCAATACATGACACACACAGACAACATGAACACACACAGCCTAAACATTACCAATCAATACATGACACACACAGACAACATGAACACACACAGCCTAAACATTACCAATCAATACATGACACACAGACAACATAAACACATTTACCAATCAATACATGACACACACAGACAACATGAACACACACAGCCTAAACATTACCAATCAATACATGACACACACAGACAACATGAACACACACAGACAACATGAACACAATCAATACATGACACACACAGACAACATAACACATTAAACATTAATCAATACATGACACACACAGACAACATGAACACACACAGACAACATGAACACACACAGACAACATGAACACACACAGCCTAAACATCACCAATCAATACATGACACAGACGCTTGAAAAGAGATCAAACACACACAAGACAAAATTCCATATGTATACAGACATGAAACAAATGAAACGAACATCAAGACACAAGATCAACAACATACTATATCAAATATACAAATCACCAGCAGAGGGAGCAAGAAAAAAACACCAATACAATGGGGGGGACACAGAGAGGTTAGTTAGGCCATGCGGTTTAGTGAGAGAGGCAGGTGTTCAGTCGGTGGACACACATACCATGCGCTCACATGCAGTGTGTGGGAGGGTGTGGCCTAACCGTCATAAGAGTCCATGAGAGGAACAGAGTCCCGCCTCTCCTCATACAGCCCTCCCTGAGAGGGGGAAGAGAAGGTGGGAGGAAGAGAAAAGGGGGAGAAAGAAAGAACGGGGGAAGAAAGAAAGAACGGGGGAAGAAAGAACAGGGAGGAGGGGAAGAAAGAACAGGGAGGAGGGGGGAGAAAGAACAGGGAGGAGGGGGAAAAAGAACAGGGAGGAGGGGGAAAAGAACAGGGAGGAGGGGGAAAAGAACAGGGAGGGAGGAGGGGGAGAAAGAAAGAACGGGGGGAGAAAGAAAGAAAAGGGGGGAGAAAGAAAAAACGGGGAGGGAGAAAGAAAGAAGGGGGGGAGAAAGAACAGGGAGGAGGGGGAGAAAGAAAGAACGGGGAGGAAAGGGGGAGAAAGAAAGAACGGGGGAGAAAGAAAGAACGGGGGAGGGAGAAAGAAAGAACGGGGGGGAGAAAGAAAGAACGGGGGGGAAAGAAAGAACGGGGGGAGAAAGAAAGAAAAAGAAAGAACGGGGGGGAGAAAGAAAGAAAAGGGGGGAGAAAGAAAGAAAAGGGGAGGGAGAAAGAAAGAACGGGGAGGGAGAAAGAAAGAACGGGGGGGAGAAAGAAAGAACGGGGGGGGAGAAAGAAAGAACGGAGGGAGAAAGAAAGAACGGGGGGAGGGGGAAAAGAAAGAACGGGGGGAGAGAAAGAAAGAACGGGAGAAAGAAAGAGGGGGGGAGAAAGAAAGAACGGGGGGAGAAAGAAAGAACGGGGGGAGAAAGAACGGGGGAGAAAAAGAAAGAACGGGGGAGAAAGAAAGAACGGGGGGAGAAAGAAAGAACGGGAGGGAGGGAGGGAGAGAAAGAAAGAACGGGGGAGGGAAAGAAAGAAAGAAAGAACGGGGGGGAGAAAGAAAGAAAAGAACGGGGGGAGAAAGAACGGGGGGAGAAAGAAAGAACGGGGGGAGAAAGAAAGAAAAGAGGGGGGAGAAAGAAAGAAAAGAAAGGGGGGGAGAAAGAAAGAAAGAACGGGGAGGGAGAAAGAAAGAACGGGGGGGAGAAAGAAAGAACGGGGAGGGAGAGGAACGGAGGAAGGGGGGGGAGAAAGAAAGAACGGGGGAGAAAGAAAGAACGGGAGGGGGGGAGAAAGAAAGAAGAACGGGAGGAGGGGGAGAAAGAAAGAACGGGAGGAGGGGGGAAAGAAAGAACGGGGGGGAGAAAGAAAGAACGGGGAGAGAAAGAAAGAACAGGGGAGAAAGAGGGGGAGAAAGAAAGAACGGGAGAAAGGAAGACGGGGAAAGGGGGAGAGAAAGGAAGACAGGAGAGAAAGAGGGAGAAGAAAGGTGGTGGGTTGAAGCAGAGTGAGAGAAAAAAGAAAGAGAGACGGGTGTGTTCAGAACGAACAATATGAAAACCAGAAAAATCAGATAGAGAGAAGGGGGAGAGAGAGAGAGGGGAAGAGAGAGGGGGGGGTGAGAGAGGGAAAAAAAAGAGAGACAGATGTGTTCAGAACGAACAATATGAAAACCAGAAAAATCAGATAAGAGAGAGAGAGGGGAAGAGAGAGGGGGGGGTGAGAGAGTGTTGATAAAGTGGGTTAGTGTCAGAAGTTAAGTGAGAAATCGTTTGTGAGAAAAGAAGCTAACCACAGTATTTAGTGAGACATGCGAGAACATGCTCTGTGTGTGTGTGTACCTGTGCTGTGTCTTTGTCAGCAGGCTCCAGTGTTCCATCCAGAGTGTTCTTCCTCCCCCTCTGGTCCAGTGTGGAGTAGGCATCTGGAAGACAGCCAAGGCCTGTTAACAGCTGTGTGTTTAGGCGTGTGTGTTGGTGTGTGTGTGTGTGTGTGCAGACATACCTGGTCCCATATCATTTAGTGGAATCATGTCTCGCTTGTCTCCTCCTCCTGACAAACAAACACAGTCACAGGATGAGAGACAGCTAGTGTGGTGGTTATAGTGTGGTGGTTATAGTGTGGTGGTGGTAGGTTATAGTGTGGTGGTGGTTATAGTGTGGTGGTGGTTATAGGTGGTGGTTATAGTGTGGTGGTAGGTTATAGTGTGGTGGTGGTTATAGGTTATAGTGTGGTGGTGGTTATAGTGTGGTGGTGGTTATAGTGTGGTGGTGGTTATAGTGTGGTGGTAGGTTATAGTGTGGTGGTGGTTATAGGTTGGTATTAGTGTGGTGGTGGTAGGTTATAGTGTGGTGGTGGTAGGTTATAGTGTGGTGGTGGTAGGTTATAGTGTGGTGGTGGTTATAGTGTGGTGGTAGGTTATAGTGTGGTGGAAGGTTATAGTGTGGTGGTTATAGGTGGTATTAGTGTGGTGGTGGTGGTTATAGTGTGGTTTATAGTGTGGTGGTGGGTTATAGTGTGGTTATAGTGTGGTGGTGGTTATAGTGTGGTGGTGGTTATAGTGTGGTGGTGGTTATAGTGTGGTGGTGGTTATAGTGTGGTGGTAGGTTATAGTGTGGTGGTGGTAGGTTATAGTGTGGTGGTGGTTATAGTGTGGTGGTGGTTATAGTGTGGTGGTGGTTATAGTGTGGTGGTGGTTATAGTGTGGTGGTGGTGGTTATAGTGTGGTGGTGGTGGTTATAGTGTGGTGGTGGTTATAGTGTGTGGTAGGTTATAGTGTGGTGGTAGGTTATAGTGTGGTGGTTATAGTGTGTGTGGTGGTGGTGGTTATAGTGGTGGTGGTAGGTTATAGTGTGGTGGTAGGTTATAGTAGTGTGGTGGTAGGTTATAGTGTGGTGGTAGGTTATAGGTGGTGGTTATAGTGTGGTGGTGGTTATAGTGTGGTGGTGGTTATAGTGTGGTGGTGGTGGTGTGGTGGTTATAGTGTGGTGGTGGTGGTTATAGTGTGGTGGTTATAGTGTGTGGTGGTGTTAGGTGGTGGTGGTCCCCACATAAACAAATACTGGTGGTTTATAGGTTTTAAGGTTAAGAGCACAGATGGTGGAGGTTATAGTGTGGTGGTGGTAGGTTATATTATGGTTTATAGTGTGGTGGTGTATTTTATAGTGTGAAAATGGTAATGGTTAAAGTGTTGGTGGTGGTATGTTAAAATGGTGGTGGTAATTTGGTAAATTGTGGGTTGTGTCATTAGTTTGGTTGGTGTGGTGGTGGAGAAATTATAGTGTGGTGGGGTCCCTTGAGAAAACCACTGAATACAACCGGATGATAAAGCTGTGGTTTTAAACAAGATATTTTGTCAGAGGTGTGGTCGGGTCCGGTCCAAAAGATGACCTGTGGCAATCAAACATGGATTGGAAAGAAAACACTCAGGGACAATTTTAGACTCAGACACTTAGTTCTGGAGTGGGTCTCAGATATTGGGGTAGACCAAGATGAAACCTCAGGAAGTGTGCAAAATTTGTGTAGCTGTGTTATGGTCTGTCTCACCCTGGCTGTGAATGCGGCAGGGTAATGAGTCTTCATATCCTCCGTTGACCCGGGTGTCTGCAACATTGTGACGGGTTGTAGGTTCATCATTGAAGTCTGTCTTCTTCCAGCCATCCTTCTCCAGGGTCCTTCCTCAACTCCTTATAGCCCCAAATTCTTCCATGTGATTCAGGGAGAAACCAAACTCTCCACGAACGATATCCTATCGAAGAGATATGAAAAACACCTGAGGATTGATTCTAAACAAGAAACCATGTTTCAGTCGTATTATGGAGTTAATTTGGAAAAAGTTTGCCGTTTTGATGACTGAATTTTCGTTTTTTTTGGTAGCCAAACGTGATGAAAGAATATTTTTTGAAAAACTGAACATTTGCTATCTAGCAGTCCCCAAAAACATCCAAAGGTTTTTCAAAAGGTAAATGATTTTATTCCACCCCGGAAAATGGTCAATGCTAGGCTAAATGCCCCAGTCCACCCCAGGGAGGTCAACTACAACCCCCAGTCCACCCCGGAGGAGTGTCAACTACACCCCCAGTCCACCCCGGAGGGAGGTCAACTACAACCCCCAGTCCACCCCGGAGGGAGGTCAACTACAACCCCCAGTCCACCCCGGAGGAAGGTCAACTGGTGGTAGGTTATAGTGTGGTGTCCACCCCGGAGGGAGGTCAACTACACCCCCAGTCCACCCCGTGGGAGGTCAACTACACCCCCAGTCCACCCCGGAGGGAGGTCAACTACACCCTCCCATTTAGTGTGGTGGTGGTGGTAGGTTATACGGAGGGAGGTCAACTACACCCCCAGGTCCAGTTATACCCCGGAGGGGAGGTCAACTACACCCCTCCCAGTCCACCCCGGAGGGAGGTCAACTACACCCTCCCATTCCACCCCCCGGAGGGAGGTCAACTACACCCTCCAGTCCACCCCGGAGGGAGGTCAACACCCTCCAGTCCACCCCGGAGGGAGATATTATCCCTCCAGTCCACCCCGGAGGGAGGTCAACTACACCCTCCAGTCCACCCCGGAGTGAGCAAAATTTTGGAGGCACCCTCCAGTCCACCCCGGAGGGAGGTCAACTACACTTTCTCCAGTCCACCCCGGAGGGAGGTCAACTACACCCCCCCATTCCACCCCGGAGGGAGGTCCACTAACCCTCCATTCCACCCCGGAGGGAGTCCATAAGAGACACCCCTCCCATTCCACCCCGGGTCCTGGTCAACTACATTCCAGGTGCCCCGGAATCTTTCCAGCAATGCAAGTGTTCTCCATTGATTCAGGAGGAGAAACAACTTCCACAGAACTCCAAGAGATATTCCACCTTGAGGATTTTCAAACACTTCCCATTTTCAGTCAGACTGATGGAGAGACATTTGGAAAAACAATTTGTCCAATCCCAGTGAATTTTCCTTTCACACAGTGTCAAACGTGATCAGTAAAACACAAATAAGAAACCCTGAGACATTCAGCCCATCAGAGACTGAGTCTCTCGATGAAAGGATCTTCTGTTCAACATCATCCAGACTGATGAACCTCACTGAAGGGTGCTCAAACATGACACCACACTGACATGCAGAGCAAACATGCTACTACACACACTCACACAAAGCTTGTTTTGATGGCACCAGTCTATCGATGCCTCTCTGAGATGACAGGATTGTTAACAAATGGCTCAGGCTGAGAGCCCAGAACCTCATGAAAGTTTGATTTGCAGTACAGACACCAGTCTCCTCTGGTAAGAGCCCTGAGGCTGGCTTTGACCCCCACCAGGCAGGTATGGATTATAGGTGGGGAGGTTATGTTTACCTACAGAGACAAGAGTTAGAGGACATAGGTTATTTGATAACACAGGTTGGCTCAAAGAGGTTATAGTGTGGAGGTGAAAGAGGGAGGTTATAGTGGAGGTGAGGGAGGGAGGTTAAGTGTGGGGAGAAAGAGAGTGGAGGAGAGGTTAAGAGAAACAGGGAGAGGAAAAACATAAACTGTGGTAACCGAGGTTAAGTCTCTGGTGGTGGAGGTTATAGTGTGGTTCCTTAGAGCTCCAGACATGGCCCTGACCACCCGGTCGTTGCCATAGCTCTGTCATCATGGGAAGACCCTGGTAATAGGTTATAGATCAATGGTATAGGTCCATGGGAGACAGAGAGAGAGGTTATACAACGATCAATTATACCGCCCATACTGAGACAGAGAGATAGAGAATACATACAGATCAATTACCGCTCATACTGAGACAGAGATTGGAGAGAATACATACAGATCAATTATACCGCCATACTGAGACAGTAGAGAGAATACATACAGATCAATTATACCTCCCATACTGAGACAGAAAAAGGAAATTGACATACAGATCAATTATACCACCCATACTGAGACAGAGGAGGAGAATACATACAGATCAATTATACCGCTCATACTGAGACAGAAAAGAGAATACATACAGATCAATTATACCGGGTCCCATACTGAGACAGAGACCAGAGACCATACAGATCAATTATACCGCCCATACTGAGACAGAGAGACTCAGACATACCCCCGGATCAATTCAATTATACCGCCCATACTGAGACAGAGAGAGAGAATACATACAGATCAATTATACCGCCCATACTGAGACAGAGAGAGAGAATACATACAGATCAATTATACCGTTGACCCATACTGAGACAGAGAGGAGAGAGAGAATACATACAGATCAATTATACCGCCCATACTGAGACAGAGAGAGAGAGAATCAATTATAGCCCCAAACTACTGAGACAGAGGACCACGCATACATACAGGTCAATTATCACCGCCCAGAGAACTGGAGGACTCAGAAAGAGAAAGAATACATACAGATCAATTATACCCCCATACTGAGAGAGGAGAGAGAATACATACAGATCAATTATACCACCCCTGAGACAGAGTCAGAGAACCCCCATACATACAGATCAATTATACCGCCCATACTGAGACAGAGGGAGGTAATACACCCCCATACCCCGAGATCAATTATACCGCCCATACACCCCGGAGGAGGTCAGACAGAGAGACCCCGAGGGAGGTACATACAGATCAATTATACCGGTCATACTGAGACAGAGAGAGGGAGGTCAACTACATACAGATCAATTATACCGCCCATACTGAGACAGAGAGGAATACATACAGATCAATTATACACCCCATACTGAGACAGGGAGAGAATACATACAGATCAATTATACCGCCCATACTGAGACAGAGAGAGACCCCCAGAATACATACAGATCAATTATACCGCCCATACTGAGAGGGAGAGAATACATACAGATCAATTATACCCCCCATACTGAGACAGGAGGGAGAGAATACATACAGATCAATTATACCCCCATACTGAGACAACGAGACCCCCCCCCAATACCAGATCAATTATACCGCCCATATCTAATTGATCAGTAAAAGAGAAAGAGACCCTACATACAGATCAATTATACCGCCATCATACTGAGACAGAGAGAATACATACAGATCAATTCTCCGCACATACTGAGACAGAGAGAATACATACAGATCAATTATACCGCCCATACTGAGACAGAGAGAGATGCATACAGATCAATTATACCGCCCATACTGAGACAGAACCTCAGAAGGGTGAGAATACATACAGATCAATTATACCGCCCTCATACTGAGACAGAGAGAATACATACAGATCAATTATACCGCATGTTTACCATACTGAGACAGAGAGAGAGAGACATACAGATCAATTATACCAGCCTCATACTGAGACAGAGAGAGAATACATACAGATCAATTATACCGCCCATACTGAGACAGAGAGAAAGAGACATACAGATCAATTATACCGCCCATACTGAGAAACAGGGAGAGGGAAAACATACCAGATCAATTATAACCGAGCATACTGAGACAGAGAGAGAGAGAATACATACAGATCAATTATACCTGCATCATACTGAGACAGAGAATACATACAGATCAATTATACCGCCCATACTGAGACAGAGAGAGAGAGAATACATACAGATCAATTATACCGCCCATACTGAGACAGAGAGAGAGAATACATACAGATCAATTATACCGCCCATACTGAGACAGAGAGAGAATACATACAGATCAATTATACCGCCCATACTGAGACAGAGAGAGAATACATACAGATCAATTATACCGCCCATACTGAGACAGAGAGAGATCAATATACATACAGATCAATTATACCGCCCATACTGAGACAGAGAGAGAGAATACATACAGATCAATTATACCACCCATACTGAGACAGAGAGAGAATACATACAGATCAATTATACCGCCCATACTGAGACAGAGAGAGAATACATACAGATCAATTATACCGCCCATACTGAGACAGAGAGAGAGAGAGAGAATACATACAGATCAATTATACCACCCATACTGAGACAGAGAGAGAATACATACAGATCAATTATACCGCCCATACTGAGACAGAGAGAATACATACAGATCAATTATACCGCCCATACTGAGACAGAGAGAGAGAGAATACATACAGATCAATTATACCGCCCATACTGAGACAGAGAGAGAGAATACATATAGATCAATGATTATTGTAGTGTATTTGTGTTCAGGAAACGGACAGACTGTTTTGAGTACTAGACTGTGGTTTAACAAGAGTCTAGAAAGGTGGTGTCTGGGTTGCAGGTGGAGTTTGTGATTATACTGTGATTGATTTACGGTCCAGGTGTAAAGGGTTTCTGTTAGAGGTCAAGTAAGGAGGCTGAAAGGGATGTGTGTCTGATGGTGGTTGTGTTCAGGTTAAACTAACAGGTCGTGGTGTCTCAAGGTGTGTGGTGGTGTTGGGCCTGGTGGTGGTTGTGTTTGGGTTAAACTAACAGGTTGTGGTGTCTCAAGATGTGTGGTGGTGTTGGGCCTGGTGGTGGTTGTGTTCAGGTTAAAAACTAACAGGTCGTGGTGTCTCAAGGTGTGTGGTGGTGTTGGGCCTGGTGGTGGTTGTGTTAAACTAACAGGCCGTGGTGTCTCAAGATGTGTGGTGGTGTTGGGCCTGGTGGTGGTTGTGTTAAACTAACAGGCTGTGGTGTCTCAAGATGTGTGGTGGTGTTGGGTTTGATGGTGGTTGTGTTCAGGTTAAACTAACAGGTCGTGGTGTCTCAAGGTGTGTGGTGGTGTTGGGCCTGGTGGTGGTTGTGTTAAACTAACAGGTTGTGGTGTCTCAAGATGTGTGGTGGTGTTGGGCCTGGTGGTGGTTGTGTTAAACTAACAGGCCGTGGTGTCTCAAGGTGTGTGGTGGTGTTGGGCCTGCTGGTGGTTGTGTTAAACTAACAGGCCGTGGTGTCTCAAGATGTGTGGTGGTGTTGGGGCCTGATGGTGGTTGGGGCCTTGGTGGTTGTGTTAAACTAACAGCCTGTTCAGGTGTTAAACTAACAGGCCGTGGTGTCTCAAGGTGTGTGGTGGTGTTGGGCCTGGTGGTGGTTGTGTTAAACTAACAGGCTGTGGTGTCTCAAGATGTGTGGTGGTGTTGGGTTTGATGGTGGTTGTGTTTGGGTTAAACTAACAGGCCGTGGTGTCTCAAGGTGTGTGGTGGTGTTGGGCCTGGTGGTGGTTGTGTTAAACTAACAGGCTGTGGTGTCTCAAGATGTGTGGTGGTGTTGGGTTTGGTGGTTGTGTTTGGGTTAAACTAACAGGCCGTGGTGTCTCAAGGTGTGTGGTGGTGTTGGGCCTGGTGGTGGTTGTGTTAAACTAACAGGTCGTGGTGTCTCAAGGTGTGTGGTGGTGTTGGGCCTGGTGGTGGTTGTGTTAAAAACTAACAGGTCGTGGTGTCTCAAGGTGTGTGTGGTGGTGGTGGTGGGTGTTAAACTAACAGGCCGTGGTGTCTCAAGGTGGTGGTGGTGTTGGGCCTGGTGGTGGTAAAAACTAACAGGCCGTGGTGTCTCAAGGTGTGTGGTGGTGTTGGGCCTGGTGGTGGTTGTGTTAAACTAACAGGCCGTGGTGTCTCAAGGTGTGTGGTGGTGTTGGGCCTGGTGGTGGTTGTGTTAAACTAACAGGCCGTGGTGTCTCAAGGTGTGTGGTGGTGTTGGGCCTGGTGGTGGTTGTGTTAAACTAACAGGCCGTGGTGTCTCAAGGTGTGTGGTGGTGGTGGTGGGTTGACTCACGGTCCAGCGTCCGGCACACAGGTTCTGCACGTGGTTGACTCCCAGCGTCCGGAGGTTCCAGCACGGTGGGGTTCTTACTCTCCTTTAGCAGAGAGGTGTAGACACGCACCACCTCTGGCTGGAACAACAGCTCATAACCTGGAGATACACACGGAGGGAGAGGTGGTAGAAACATGGAGGCATCTCATTGTCTTCTCATTTTCACCTGCACTGTTGCTGCATTCATAAATCTCAGACTTCAGTGAGTTCAAGAGAACTGGGAGCTTTGGACGGGGGGGGGTCACTTTGAATGGTCATCCAACTTGGAATTCCAAGTCAGAGCTCGGAATTTCAGAACTGAAGATCACTGACATGATTTGACCTCGTTTCCCAGGGAAAAACTTCACAGGTGAAAACAATGTGATGGAAGCTCATTAGGCTGGCTTAGCTGTCGCCTGGTCACTTCTTTCAGATCAGTACAACAGATGAGTGGACAGGGGAAACATGCATATTCCAGTCTACATGATGCCACTTTATACTGTGTTACCTTTGGCAGGTGTAGTCCTCTTTGGAATGTCAATCATATCTGCTCCGTCTTCATTTCTCCCTGCAACAGAAAATCAGAACACTGAGAAACAGACGCACAGAACACTCAATAAACCCCCCGCCCCGGCGCTCCAGAACCCCCCCACCCACTACGGTGCTCTAGAACCCCCCGCCCGCTACGGTGCTCTAGAACCCTCCGCCCGCTACGGTGCTCTAGAACCCTCTAACCGCTACGGTGCTCTAGAACCCTCTAACCACTATGGTTCTCTAGAACCACACAGCTCTGTGAGCCACTGAAAAAGCCGCTAGGTAGGAGCACACATGCTAACACAGACTCACACACACATGCTGCACACTGTCTCTTACACACATCGTCCTCTAGGAGACGGCAGAGAGCATGACAATGCATGCATAGAGTTAGGAGACTGACATCATTAGCCAGTCCTAATTAATGCTCTAACAAGCAGAGGTCAGAGCTTACCTTTAGAACACCAGTCATCTGTTCCACAGCAGAGAGGAGAGCAGAACGAGGGAGGATTAAATGATAGGAGGAGAGAGGAAGATCATTTGAGTCAAGCGAGAACAGCAGCAGTGACCCAGCCACCAAGACACCACCTCCCACCAAAGCATCAGCATAGATCAAATGTAGGATTAGATTAGAAACTATCGCAGCAAAAACACACCAACATCCACGCCAGCACAAAGACAAACCATCAAAAACAAAATGTCTGTTCATAAATAGAGAAACAAATCATTTCCCTCACAGACACACAGACATTAAGGAGTGAGACTGAACATTCTTTAGGATGGGGGTAAATAGCAGTCAACATCCCAGGCCAACCACTGGTTCTCTGCTGTCTCTCCTGCTACACTGTCACTATACTGTGTACACACACTAAAGTCAACAATTGCATCACTCTCACTCTCCATCTGCCTTCCTTCCACAGACAGATAATATAAACACTCTCACTCACACAGACAGACAGACAGAGACACCCGCGCAAACACACAAACACACACTGACCTTTGCCCCTGCGGGAGCTGAAGCGGTTGGTCTTTCCAGTGGAGGGGGCGGGGCCCTGGTTGAGGGACATGGCTTCCTGGTAGCGCTCAGCGCCCGGCACCTCCCGGTGAACCTAAGGTCAAGTCAAGTTTACAATCATATCGTATAATATTACTTATTTAAAGACTTGCTGTGAAACCTTGGTGCCTACTCAGTATGTTCTTTACCCCTCTGGCTTTGGGCTGATGTGTCAACGTGTCGTTCACACATTCAGAATCGAGGAGCAGAATTACCACCTTAACTCAATTAGCCACGAAATCCCTAGTTTGAAAGTAACTTTTTCTGGAACTATACTGCGCCATTTCCCCCCATGTGGGTCAGCCCCCTAGCATTTCAAGTTCTAGCCAATGAGCTTTCAGCCCCTTCGCTATTTGAGTGACAGCTAGCAAGATGCACACACAGCAGAGTGAGCACTGACGTTGTGCACATATCTATACATATGTGATGTAGTAAGCAATTTTCAGGGACCACTTTTGCTTCGTGAGCGTTACTTTCACAACTGTGAACAGTGTCGTTACCATGCTAAAAGTTCAACTTCCATACGGATACCAGGTTAAGTATCACAATACAGTACTAAAAAAATACCATGGCCAATGTCACAGAATGGCACTTGAACCAGACAGATTTTTGAGTTTTAATTTAAATGTTTTATTTTTGAATGTATGCGTTAAATGAATGAATTATACAATCAATTTGACTTCATTTTTTTTTACTAACCTAACTACATAACATGGTAATAATGTATTAGAACAGTAAATCTCTACTGATAAACTGAGCAAATCAAGATCTAGGTGTATTCACATTACAGCTGAATGCATATTGAATAGCAGCGTGACCATGAATTGAGGTAGAGCTTTCTGGCTGATTTCATGGTGCTGCAGATGAAAAAAAAACAATTGTTTCCCTTCCATTTGGGACTTTATTGTACTGATCAACAATATTTCCATAGAAGAAGCAATCTGTTTATTTGATAACAGTGTCTCTCTTAAAGACATGACATTATTCACACACACAGCCAGTTCAAGGCTCGAGCAAATAGGATCTTGACTGGGACAGACGTGAAGGAATAAAGGTTTTGGTCACACTCAGTGTTTCCTCAGAACGGGCCAGCGTCAGCCGCGGGGAGTGGAGTGGACGGGCCAGCGTCAGCCGCGGGGAGTGGAACGGGCCCAGCGTCAGCCGCGGGGGAGTGGAACGGGCCAGCGTCAGCCGCGGGGAGTGGAACGGGCGGGCCAGGGCCGCGGGGAGTGGAACGGGCCAGCGTCGCCGCGGGGAGTGGAACGGGCCAGCGTCAGCCGCCGCGTCAGCCGCGGGGGAGTGGAACGGGCCAGCGTGGAGCCGCGGGGGGGGAGTGGAACGGGCCAGCGGGCCAGCCGCCGCGGGGAGTGGAACGGGCCAGCGTCAGCCGCGGGGGAGTGGAACGGGCCAGCGTCAGCCGCGGGGGAGTGGAACGGGCCAGCGTTAGCCGCGGGGAGTGGAACGGGCCAGCGTTAGGGGGGAGTGGAACGGGCCAGCGTCAGCCGGAACGGGCCAGCGTTAGCCACGGGGAGTGGAACGGGCCAGCGTTAGCCACGGGGAGTGGAACGGGCCCGCGTTAGCCACGGGGGAGTGGAACGGGCCAGCGTTAGCCACGGGGGAGTGGAACGGGCCAGCGTTAGCCACGGGGGAGTGGAACGGGCCAGCGTTAGCCACGGGGGAGTGGAACGGGCCAGCGTTAGCCACGGGGGAGTGGAACGGGCCAGTGTTAGCCACGGGGGAGTGGAGTGGGCCAGTGTTAGCCACAGGGGAGTGGAGTGGGCACCGTGCTCTCACGTCATAAGGGGACCTTGGCTGCGCTGATAAACTAACTTGATCCTCTCTCAATCAGTAGATGACGTGACACTCATTTGACAGAAGTACCTTTATCTAGGACCGAACCGTTTGTCATGTGCTGGTATCGGAAAAAGTACAGAAGTTTGGGTATACCACGCAACACTAAGAACTACTGGCTAAAAAGTCTACAGAAGTACCAGACAATCTCTTTAAAGTACAATTAAAATGGTCACAACACATTACTAAAAAAGGCAGGATGAAACACTGTAGAAAGAAACAGAAAGGACAACAATACCTGATAGGACAGATTCCTCAGCAGACACATACTGTTCTCTATCAGCTGGAGACCGACAGGGAGGGTGAGGGAGGGAGAGAGAGGGGGGGATAAGACGAAGGAAAAGGAGAACAGGATTAAAATACATGCGGACACAATCAAAGCTCAGGATCACCAGATAAAACAGCAGTGTGTGCGTGCACACCTTGTTGTCCACGTCTTTCAGGTTGATCTGTGATTGGACAATGTACATGAGCGAGTCCACCAATCCTGTGCACTCTCTCAGCTTCCTCCTGGCCTCACTGCGCTCTGAGCTCACGTTCCTGTTTCAGAGAGAGCGGTGGGAGGAGAGGTAGAGAAGGTGTGTGAGAAAAAACAAACAAACAAGCAATACAGAAATAGAGGGGAAATGGGCAGAGACAGAGAGAGACAGAGAGAGAGAGAGAGACAGAGAGAGAGAGACAGAGAGAGAGAGAGACAGAGAGAGAGACAGAGACAGAGAGAGAGAGACAGAGAGACAGCGAGAGAGACAGAGACAGAGACAGAGAGAGAGACAGAGAGAGAGCGAGAGCGAGAGAGAGAGAGGAATGGGAGTGGCTCCAATCAGTGGCCACATAAGGATTCCAGCACACAACCATTAGTAATAAAACACTGAGTGGTCCTATGTCAGTGTGTTGCAGAGACTGAAAGTCTGAAAGCGTGTGGTCACGTCCCAAAAAGCACCCTATTCTCCATGTGGTGCACTAATGTTAGGGATGCCCATATAGGGGATAGGGGGCCATTTAGGATGCAAGCCTGTGGTTGTTAAACTCCAGTGGAGTGAGGGGACAGTGAGATCGTAGATCAGGTTACTGGGCCAGTCATTGTGTTGTAGCCTGCCTTTAACAGAGACAGACACACCCACTGGGAACACAGCACATTCCCACTCTGCCCTGCCTTCTGGAAATATCTCAGGCACACCTGTACAGACATGCACACACACACTGCAAGACCAACACACAGCTACCCGTCACTAATGGACTATACATTACTGTTTCATGGCTGGCTGACACATCTTCAACACTGGTATGTATTTTACAATATCGTCTATCATGATATTTTGATACGGTGCCTAAGTTCAAATGAAAAGTTTGACAAATTGGACGACTTCACAGTTTGGTCCTAGCTTGGTTGAGTATAAAACCATCAGAATGGAAAAAGACCAATAAAACCATAAATAATTAATATGTTGCAATTCTACGGTCAATGTTGAAGCATAAAACTTATTTACAACTTGTATTATTCAGAAACTTTAAAATACCGTAAAAAATGAGAAACATATTGTGATATGATATTACAGCCATATCACCCTTCTCTTTTCCTCCCACTGTACAATCCATCCCTCGCTCTCTCTCTCCTCCCTCTCCGTACCTCAGGCAGCCAGCTGTGTTGGTGAGGGACGTCTCCCACTCCAGGTGTCGTGGTTTGAGGTTCTCCTCTCCTCCTGCCTCGTTCCCTCTCTCCCAGCCCGAGTGAGCTACCATCACCTCGTCTGAGAGGGCGTGCAGGGCGTGGTCCACGATCTCCATCTTCACCGAGTCGTGAGACGACAAGTTCCACAGCGTGCCTGAGGAAGATGGATTATCATCATCACCACTACACACTTCAGTCTCCCACTTACCGCAGTAGTACACTAGTAGTAACCGCAGTAGTACACTAGTAGTAACCGCAGTAGTACACTAGTAGTAACCGCAGTAGTACACTAGTAGTAACCGCAGTAGTACACTAGTAGTAACCGCAGTAGTACACTAGTAGTAACCGCAGTAGTACACTAGTAGTAACCGCAGTAGTACACTAGTAGTAACCGCAGTAGTACACTAGTAGTAACCGCAGTAGTACACTAGTAGTAGCCGCAGTAGTACACTAGTAGTAGCCGCAGTAGTACACTAGTAGTAGCCGCAGTAGTACACTAGTAGTAGCCGCAGTAGTACACTAGTAGTAACCGCAGTAGTACACTAGTAGTAACCGCAGTAGTACACTAGTAGTAACAGCAGTAGTATTACCTGTGATGGTATCGGTCAGGTCCTGGTCTCTGGTCTTCCTCAGCAGTCTGACCAGGGCCGGTACTCCATCACAGTTCTTGATGGCGATCTTATTGTCAGGGTCTCGTCCGTAAGAGATGTTTTTGAGCGCTCCGCAGGCGGCGTGGTGGACCTCCTTCTTAGGGTTGTCTAACATGGACACCAGGGATGGGATACCTTTCATACGACGGACATCTGTCTTCACCTGGAGGGGAGAGAGGAGAGGGAACGAGGAGAGGGGAGGGAGAGGAGAGGGAACGAGGAGAGGGAACGAGGAGATGGAAGAGGGAGAGGGAAGGGAGGGAGAGGAGGGAGGGAGGGAGGGAGAGGAAGAAGGGAGAGGGAAGGGAGGGAGAGGGGAAGAGGGAATGAGGAGAGGGAAGAGGGAACGAGGAGAGGGGGAGAGGGAAGAGGGAGAGGAGAGTGGGAGAGGGAAGAGGGAGAGGGAACGAGGAGAGGGAAGGGGGGGAGAGGAGAGGGAACAAGGAAAGGGAAGAGGGAGAGGAGAGGAGAGGGGGAGGGAAGGGGAGAGGAAAGGGGAGAGAAAGGGGAGAGAGAAAGGGGAGAGGAGAGGGAATGAGGGAAGTGGTGTTGGTGGTTGTGTGTTGCTCTCATTCTGACATGAAAGACAGTAGCTAGGTAGCCTGCAGCATGGCTGTGTTTGACTAGATAAAGGGTGCGTGGGTAATCAAATCTAATTTTATTCCTCACATGCTTCATAAACAACAAGTGTAGACTAACAGTGAAATGCTTACTTACGGACCCTTCCCAACAATGCAGACAGAGAAAATAGAAGAAATGATAGAAACACTTAATAACAAAAGTATATAAATACATAATGAGTAATGATAACATGGCTATATAAACGGGGTACCAGTATGGAGTCGATGTGCAGGGGTACGAGGTAATTGAGATAGATATGCAAGGGGCTTTAAGGCTGTGGGTGTGAAGGTGAGGTGCTGCAGGTTCTGTTTGTGTATATAAACTAAGTGTGTATAGATAAAGATATGACCTTGTCGTTCTTAAAGGTGAGGTGCTATAGGTGTATATATTAACTTGTGTACACACACACACACACACACTTGGCTTTAATACACACGAGTGAGTGAAGTGGGGGATGTTCTGCCCATGCAACCCAGATTGCTATGTCACCAGTAGTGTTTGTAGGTGAGTGAGTGACTGACCATGAGAGAGAAGTGGGAAAGTATTTCCGTGTCAAATAAAATAAATGTTTATTCGTCACATGATTGGGGTAATGTCCCGTCTACTCGCTCTCCTCCTCTCTGGCGCTCGTTGTCAACAGTGTACTCATCATTACGCACACCAGCCACCATCGTTACGCGCACCTGCACTTCATGAGACTCACCTGGACTCCATGACCTTCCTGATGACCTCCCCTATCGGTCACTCCCTTTGGTTCCTTCCCCAGGCCTTATTGTTTCTGTTTACATGTTCCCTGTCTGAATGCTTCTCGTGTTCCTGGTTTTGTTCCCTGTCTGAATGCTACTCCTGGTTTTGTTCCTGTCTGAATTTTGTTCCTGGAATGCTACTCGTGTTCCTGGTTTTGTTCCCTGTCTGAATGCTACTCGTGTTCCTGGTTTTGTTCCCTGTCTGAATGCTACTCGTGTTCCTGGTTTTGTTCCCTGTCTGAATGCTACTCGTGTTCCTGGTTTTGTTCCCTGTCTGAATGCTACTCGTGTTCCTGGTTTTGTTCCCTGTCTGAATGCTCCTGGTTTTGTTCCTGTGTTCCTGGTTTTGTTCCCTGTTTTGTTTTGTTCCCTGTCTGAATGCTCCTCGTGTTCCTGGTTTTGTTCCCTGTCTGAATGCTCCTTGTGTTCCTGGTTTTGTTCCCTGTCTGAATGCTCCTCGTGTTCCTGGTTTTGTTCCCTGTCTGAATGCTACTCGTGTTCCTGGTTTTGTTCCCTGTCTGAATGCTACTTGTTCCTGGTTTTGTCTGAATGCCCGTGTTCCTGGTCTGAATGCTACTCGTGTTCCTGGTTTTGTTCCCTGTCTGAATGCTACTCGTGTTCCTGGTTTTGTTCCCTGTCTGAATGCTACTTGTGTTCCTGGTTTTGTTCCCTGTCTGAATGCTACTCGTGTTCCTGGTTTTGTTCCCTGTCTGTTGATTAAATCCACTCCCTGTACCTGCATGCTGATCACCAGCGTACACGTTCCAGGTAAACAGCAGGTGTAGACTAAGTGACATGCTTACGCCCTTCCCAACAGTGCAGAGGGGAAAAGAGAAATAATACAAACCTGTGTTTATATTTGTCCAAGACAGGCTACATAAATACATGAAATGGCCGTCTATAGTTAACATCTTAATATCAAACATCACCCATTTACAATACTAGTAAAAGTGTGTGTTCACGCACGCATTTCAATGAGTGCAGGTCGTGTCATTTGTATGTGTTGATATTGGTTGTAAATGTATTGACTAAAGTAGATTATGACGATGACTGACTTAATTATTTATTACTATTCGTCCTTTCTGATGAAAAACATCGAGTGCTCATTGTCAAGATGGCTGGTGCCATGGAAACCTCTGCAAGGAAACAGTCAGCTCCAAAAGGAGCGTGTAACCGACGTGGGAGAAGGCGTGTTTGCAGAAGAGCATGGTTTATATAGCTGGATAGCTACTCTACTGGTGCCAAGACCTGACTGTAGGTTTTCAGTAAATATAACTAGAGTTTACCCTATTCAGCTATGGCAAAGATACTTAGACGACTCCCCTTTCATCTGTGTCTGGTGTTCGCTAGTTACTGGCTCGATGGGTCTTCAGTCAGCATGGAACAAAGGGAGGGGTGGGGGGTTCTCTTTCAAAACATCTGTCAGTGATGCTGTGAACCACATCAAAATACATTCTAAAACGGGAGATGTATATAAAATATATATATAAACATATAATTGATGCAATATTGTTTGAGGTTCTTTGTGTTTCACCACATTTGCTTGAGGTGATTTTACTGCAGCGCTGCATCCAAGTTGCTTGACAAAGGCTTTTCAAAGAGCTGTCAGTCAAGGCCAGCTCATGAATATGAGCTCCACGCCCACTCAGTCGGTCTTTTCAAACTTCCTGGTATTTAGCCAAGAGAGACAAAGTGCTTTTCAGAATGACTGTTCAGGACTTTTAAATAATTGACTTTGTGTTTTCAGAATTTCTGCAGACAAGCTGACTGCAGTGATAAAGTTCTAGAAGGTGTCAAGGAAGAAGAGGTGTGGTGGTTGTATCGCCAGCAAACAGTTGCCGTCCTACGACGACATTCAGAGAGGCATCCACTACATCAACACCTTGACAGATGTCCACGCGATGCTGCTCTCAGGATGGACCCCTGGATTTAAGAGGCCAGACATCCGAGTGATGCCGCTCTCAAGATGGACCCCTGGATTTAAGAGGCCAGACATCAAGTGATGCCGCTCTCAAGATGGACCCCTGGATTTAAGAGGCCAGACATCAAGTGATGCCGCTCTCAAGATGGACATTTCAGACCTTCTCTGTGTGGCCCAAGTGATGCAAATGGACTTTTAAGACAGATGTCCATTTAAGAGGCCAGACATCAAGTGATGCCGCTCTCAGGATGGACCCCTGGATTTAAGAGGCCAGACATCCGAGTGATGCCGACATTTCAGACCTTCTCTGTGTGGCCCAAGTGCAAAACTTTGACTCGTGATCATGGCGAGTGCTTCCCTAAACCTTGAGACTTCTATTTGTATGGAACGTTGAACAGCTCAAACCAGTGGACCAGTGGAAAAGACGAACCAAAGCCCACATGAATCAGCCCCAGAGAGACGGGCAGTCTGTACTCTGGTGCCGTGCGTTCATATGGGCTTTAACGTTTCTCCTTTTAGTTGCTGCTTAGAGAGCAGAGATCACTCTGACCCGTATCACCTCTCACCCCCTCCCTCCCCTTTAGCACTTCTCAGATGTTGTTTACTCTGTAACCGTCATGGGTGTCAGGGTCCTTGGTTTGTGAGAGGGTCATTTGGGCACATCTGCATGTGCTTTCCCCAGGGACGTGTCACACGGGGGAAATGTGTTTGAATAAAGCCTGTACACATTCTCTGTGACGAGAGATTATTTAACGTGGCAACTGATTCATTATTTATCCTCCCAAGCCTCTCCGAATGGAATCTGACCTGGAAAGACTAAAGGTCACAACCATAATATGTGCAGGGACGACATGGGATGTGCACGTGTGTGTGTGTGTACATGTTCAAACACGTGCACGCCGCATGTAGTCTTTGCATATATTATGGCTGTGACCTTTAGCCTTTCCAAGTGTTTCTCTGTCATGTATGTACCAGTGTGAACATAAGTGAATGCAGCCAATGCATTCTGTTGCTTGCATGTGTACAAATGTGGCCACGTTTACATGTGTATGCAACAACGATGCAGACAGACACTGTAGAGTTATGGATTTCATGTTTTGTGTTGTCGTATTCATTATTTGAATAAAGTTCTTAAAAGTAACTGCAAACTTTGACCTCGTTTCTCTGAAAAACATGGTGTGGGGACTCAACATGTAATGACATGCAACTCGTTGGATATTTGGAGTAGAGATCATGTTGGCCTCATTACAAACTCCCGTTCTCTTCTTTCTAGCACTGTCTAAAACGCCAAATGGCTTTGGGGTCAATGTGACTGATTATCATAGAGCAAGTCACATATTACCTTGTCGTTCTTAAAAGGGGCCGCAGGTAGCCTAGAGGTTAGAGGGCTGGACTAGTAACCGAAAGGTTGCAAGATCGAATCCCCGAGCTCACAAGGTAAAAAAAAATATCTGTGGTTCTGCTCCTGAACAAGGCAGTTAACCCACTGTTCCAAGGCCGTCATTGAAAATAAGAATTTGTTCTTACTGACTTGCCGAGTTAAATAAAGAAGGAAAAAAAAGGTATATATATATATAGGTTGCATTCCCCTGCTCAGACGTTGCATTAACCAATGGTTACGTGCCACGTCATCGACTGACAGACTGCTATAACATATTATGTGGTAAACCGATCCAGTCGTTGTAAGATCTGTCAGGCGTCAGCAACACCTGGGCAGAGGAACGCGCCCATTACCTTGTCGTTCTTAAAGGTGAGGTGCTGCGGGTGTATATATATATATTACCTTGTCGTTCTTAAAGGTGAGGTGCTGCAGGTGTATATATATATTACCTTGTCGTTCTTAAAGGTGAGGTGCTGCAGGTATATATATATATATATATATATATTACCTTGTCGTTCTTAAAGGTGAGGTGCTGCGGGTGTATATATATATTACCTTGTCGTTCTTAAAGGTGAGGTGCTGCAGGTGTATATATATATATATTACCTTGTCGTTCTTAAAGGTGAGGTGCTGCAGGTGTATATATATTACCTTGTCATTCTTAAAGGTGAGGTGCTGCAGGTGTATATATATTACCTTGTCATTCTTAAAGGTGAGGTGCTGCAGGTGTATATATATATATATTATATATATATGATATAAAGGTATGATATATATATATATATTTACCTTGTCGTTCTTAAAGGTGAGGTGCTGCAGGTGTATATATATATATATATATTACCTTGTCATTCTTAAAGGTGAGGTGCTGCAGGTGTATATATATTACCTTGTCATTCTTAAAGGTGAGGTGCTGCAGGTGTATATATATATATATATTACCTTGTCGTTCTTAAAGGTGAGGTGCTGCAAGTGTATATATATTACCTTGTCGTTCTTAAAGGTGAGGTGCTGCAAGTGTATATATATTACCTTGTCATTCTTAAAAGGTGAGGTGCAGCAGGTGTATATATATTACCTTGTCATTCTTAAAGGTGAGGTGCAGCAGGTGTATATATATTACCTTGTCATTCTTAAAGGTGAGGTGCAGCAGGTGTATATATATTACCTTGTCATTCTTAAAGGTGAGGTGCTGCAGGTATGCGGCAGCATTGCTCTTGACGGGTCCAGTCTGTAGTTGAGCATGGCGATGACCTCCGGCAGCTCAGGCTGTCTCCAGGAAGTGGCGGGGATTTCCTCAGGGTGCTGGCCAATCAGGGAAGAGAATATACACATCACTTTCATCCAAAGCGACATACAGTAGTGCAGACAAATTCCACATCTGGACCTTGAATCCAGTTCCAATGTTGAATATCCTTCCTCCCTTCTAATCAGGGACTGACTTAGACCTGGGACCCCAGGTGGGTACAATTCATTATGAGGTAGAACAGAAAACAGCAGTGGTCCGGACCAGTCCTAAAATTCACTTTTTGGTCCACCAGCCACTGTAGCAGGTAGATTTAAAGATCGACCAGCCACTCAGTTTTTTTCACCATCCAAAATATTTCCTCCCCCTAAAATTACACAAACAAGACAAAAAAACAGATGCGCATGCTTTGTAATGTTTCTAAAACAATAAAATGTATTACTGTTAAGAAGTAGTGGTATATTGTTTCATTTCATTTCATTTCATTTTTTTGTGACCTGACACTTAACAATAATGATCCCCTGCCCCTTTAAGGACGGGAGGTTACCGTGGTAACGCGACTAAGAGTCATGTTTGTCCTGTGAGAAAGAGTCTGACAAGCAGCAGGGTTGTCTTCTCTTCTCTAACAGTTGAAACTCAAACACTGAAAAACAACCTAACTTGTGAACAAAACAAATATAAATAGCCAGGAAACACAAGGACAAAGTCTTACTTCAGTAGACTTCATCTTCAAGTAAATTAGACCAACTTTCATGCCTGTGCACAAAGCTTCTAAAAATTAATTTTTCACTCATCTCCTGACACCGTGTGAGGTGGGATAGAAGATTCCTAGTTCTTTGACTTTGTGTGATTCATTTACCAGCTGTGAAACAAAAAGGTGCAGAAATACTGCCACTGCAGCATTTAACCATACGTTCTTAACTATTTTTTTATTCACAAATGTGAGTGAAATGCTGGCACTGTCTTAAAGCCCTGGCCCCCACCAACATGGCTGGTGACAGACATCTGACCCACCAATGACAACATGTACCCGCGTTGGCAGGTGGTGGTGGGTGTTCATTTTAAGCCCTGGTCCGGACCTGCAGGCTTGGAAGTGAATACCCCTGATATATGGCGGGGACACCAAGGAGTCTCACCTGTCCAAGGAGGCCATGCTACCCTCTCTCCCTGGGCCAGGGACATGCAGTCCCAGTAGTACATGTCCCCTGCTCCACTCATGTCTCCGTCCAGAGTCCCTTCATAGCTCCTGGGAGACCTGGAGAGAAGAGGTGGGTACAATTCATTATGAGGTAGAGCAGAAAACACTACACTGGTAGGGACCATCCTAAGTGGAACTACACTGGTAGGGGTTAGTATGGGAGTGGACACTACTACACTGGTAGGGGTTAGTAGGGAGTGGACACTACTACACTGGTAGGGGTTAGTATGGGAGTGGACCTACACTGGTAGGGGTTAGTAGGGAGTCACACACACTGGTAGGGGTTAGTAGGGAGTGGAACTATTTCCCTAAAATTACACAAACAAGACAAAAAAACAGGTAGGGGTTAGTAATGGGAGTGGACACTAAACACTGGTAGGGGTTAGTAGGGGTGGATTGTTTCACTGGTATTTAGTTTTTGGACACTACACTGGTAGGGGTTAGTAGGGATCCCCTGGACACTACTACACTGGTAGGGGGTTACCGTGTATGACTAGTGGACACTACTGACACTGGTAGGGGCAGTAGGGGAGTGGACACTAAACTGGTAGGGGAAAAAGGGACTGGACACTACTAAACAAATGGTAGGGGAAACACAAGGACAAAGTAGGGAGTGGACACTACTACACTGGTAGGGGTTAGTAGGGAGTGGACACTACTACTTTGACTGGTGGGGTTAGTTAGGGAGTGGACACTACTACACTGGTAGCATTTAATAGGGAGTGGACACTTTTACACTGGTAGGGGTTACTGGGAGTGGACACTACTACACTGGTAGGGGTTAGTAGGGAGTGGACACTAATACACTGGTAGGGGTTAGTAGGGGTGGACATTTTACACTGGTAGGGGGTTAGTAGGGAGTGACACTACTACACTGGTAGGGGTTAGTATGGGAGTGGACACTACTACACTGGTAGGGGTTAGTAGGGAGTGGACACTACTACACTGGTAGGGGTTAGTAGGGAGTGGACACTACTACACTGGTAGGGGTTAGTAGGGAGTGGACACTACTACACTGGTAAGGGGTTAGTAGGGGAGTGGACACTACTACACTGGTAGGGGTTAGTAGGGAGTGGACACTACTACACTGGTAGGGGTTAGTAGGGAGTGGACACTACTACACTGGTAGGGGTTAGTAGGGAGTGGACACTACTACACTGGTAGGGGTTAGTAGGGAGTGGACACTACTACACTGGTAGGGGTTAGTAGGGAGTGGACACTACTACACTGGTAGGGGTTAGTAGGGAGTGGACACTACTACACTGGTAGGGGTTGTATGGGAGTGGACACTACTACACTGGTAGGGGTTAGTATGGGAGTGGACACTACTACACTGGTAGGGGTTAGTAGGGAGTGGACACTACACACTGGTAGGGGTTAGTATGGGAGTGGACACTACACTGGTAGGGGGGTTAGTAGGGAGTGGACACTACACACTGGTAGGGGTTAGTAGGGAGTGGACACTACACTGGTAGGGGTTAGTATGGGAGTGGACACTACACTGGTAGGGGTTAGTAGGGAGTGGACACTACTACACTGGTAGGGGTTAGTAGGAGTGGACACTACTACACTGGTAGGGTTAGTAGGGAGTGGACACTACTACACTGGTAGGGGGTTAGTAGGGAGTGGACACTACTACACTGGTAGGGGTTAGTAGGGAGTGGACACTACTACACTGGTAGGGGTTAGTAGGGAGTGGTCACTACTACACTGGTAGGGGTTAGTAGGGAGTGGTCACTACACTGGAAGGGGTTAGTAGGGAGTGGACACTACACTGGTAGGGGTTAGTATGGGAGTGGACACTACTACACTGGTAGGGGTTAGTATGGGAGTGGACACTACTACACTGGTAGGGGTTAGTAGGGAGTGGATACTACACTGGTAGGGGTTAGTAGGGAGTGGACACTACACTGGTAGGGGTTAGTAGGGAGTGGACACTACACTGGTAGGGGGTTAGTAGGGAGTGGACACTACACTGGTAGGGGTTAGTATGGGAGTGGACACTACTACACTGGTAGGGGTTAGTATGGGAGTGGACACTACTACACTGGTAGGGGTTAGTAGGGTGGACACTACTACACTGGTAGGGGTTAGTAGGGAGTGGACACTACTACACTGGTAGGGGTTAGTAGGGAGTGGACACTACTACACTGGTAGGGAGGTTAGTATGGGAGTGGACACTACTACACTGGTAGGGGTTAGTATGGGAGTGGACACTACTACACTGGTAGGGTTAGTATGGGAGTGGACACTACACTGGTAGGGGTTAGTATGGGAGTGGACACTACACTGGTAGGGGTTAGTATGGGAGTGGACACTACTACACTGGTAGGGGTTAGTAGGGAGTGGACACTACACTGGTAGGGGTTAGTATGGGAGTGGACACTACTACACTGGTAGGGGTTAGTAGGGAGTGGACACTACTACACTGGTAGGGGTTAGTAGGGAGTGGACACTACTACACTGGTAGGGGTTAGTAGGGAGTGGACACTACTACACTGGTAGGGGTTAGTAGGGAGTGGACACTACTACACTGGTAGGGGTTAGTAGGGAGTGGACACTGACTGAATAAACAACCAGGGATACAGAGAAGGAGACCAGACATTACTGCACACGCTCCCTCCACACACACTGGGACATGTACCCTGTTCTGCGGGGCGGTCCGTGGTTGAAGGCTTGCTGGTTGCGTGGTACTGTTCCGTAGTGGATGGCCGGTCCCATGCCGTAGTCTGCCTCGTCATATCCCAGACTCCTCTGGTCATCCTCCAGACCGTACGGCTCTGGGACAAACCTCGGCATCCCAGACAGCTCCAACGCACTGCCCATACGACCCACCTGACCAATACAATATCATCACGTTAAAACACATTCTGCAGTCCTGACAGCTCCAACACACTGCCCATACGACCCACCTTACAATATCATTAACACACATTCTGCAGTCCAGACAGCTCCAACACACTGGCCCATACGACCCACCTGACCAATACAATATCATCAGGTTAAAACACATTCTGCAGTCCAGACAGCTCCAACACACTGCTCCTACGACCCACTTTATTTAACACACATTCTGCAGTCCAGACAGCTCCAACACACTGCCCATACAACCCACCTGACCAATACAATATCATCACATTAACACACATTCTGCAGCCCTGTCAGCTCCAACACACTGCCCATACAACCCACCTGACCAATACAATATCATCACATTAACACACATTCTGCAGTCCTGACAGCTCCAACACACTGCCCATACGACCCACTTTATTTAACACACACGCCATACGACCCACCTGTGGCTGTGCTGCGTATGGGTCCAGCTGGTTCCTGCTGATGGCTCTGTATCCTGAGTCCAGGGTCCGGTACCCATCAGCTGGCCTGGAGGGGAGAAGTAGAGAGGGAGAGAGTTGAGGAGGGAGAGAGGAGAGGACATACCCGTTGTCTCCCGACTCTACGTCTATGGATAAAGAGACAACAGATCCACCTGTCCTACCTGTAGCGGTCGTCCATGCGTGCTCCCCTGCTCAGGCTGGCGTAGGTCTCCCCTATGGAGGGAGGGCCCTGGCGGTAGTCCTCGTACCCTCCCGGGGGTCCGTAGTGGTAGTTTCGGGGCACGGTGTTGGTGGGGTAGTCCATGGGAGGACCTGGCTGTCTGTAGACCCGCTCCATGGGGGTGGTGTAACCCCCGACACCTGTCATAGACCCCCCTCCATCCAGGGAGAGGTTGTCAGACACAGAGGGGATGACTGTACGAGTCATGGTAGTCTTCACTACCTTCTTAACCTGTGGAGAGGGAGATGACAAGAGTCAGGGGAGAGAGGTTAGACACGGAGGAGATGACATGAGTCAGGGGAGAGAGGTTAGACACGGAGGAGATGACATGAGTCAGGGGAGAGAGGTTAGACACGGAGGAGATGACATGAGTCAGGGGAGAGAGGTTAGACACGGAGGAGATGACATGAGTCAGGGGAGAGAGGTTAGACACGGAGGAGATGACATGAGTCAGGGGAGATAGGTTAGACACGGAGGAGATGACATGAGTCAGGGGAGAGAGGTTAGACACGGAGGAGATGACAAGAGTCAGGGGAGAGAGGTTAGACACGGAGGAGATGACATGAGTCAGGGGAGAGAGAGGTTAGACACAGAGGGGAGATGACATGGTTCAGTGGAGGGGAGATGACATGAGTCAGGGGAGAGAGGTTAGACACGGAGGAGATGACATGAGTCAGGGGAGAGAGGTTAGACACGGAGGAGATGACATGAGTCAGGGGAGAGAGGTCAGACACGGAGGAGATGACATGAGTCAGGAGAGAGGTTAGACACGGAGGAGATGACATGAGTCAGGGGAGAGAGGTTAGACACGGAGGAGATGACATGAGTCAGGGGAGAGAGGTTAGTGTCAGACACGGAGGAGATGACATGAGTCAGGGGAGAGAGGTTAGTGTCAGACACGGAGGAGATGACATGAGTCAGGGGAGAGAGGTTAGACACGGAGGAGATGACATGAGTCAGGGGAGAGAGGTTAGACACGGAGGAGATGACATGAGTCAGGGGAGAGAGGTTAGACACGGAGGAGATGACATGAGTCAGGGGAGAGAGGTTAGACACGGAGGAGATGACATGAGTCAGGGAGAGAGGTTAGACACGGAGGAGATGACATGAGTCAGGGAAGGGTTAGACACGGAGGAGATGACATGAGTCAGGGGAGAGAGGGAAGAGATTACTGGTCAGACACGGAGGAGATGACAAGAGTCAGGAGAGAGGTTAGACACGGAGGAGATGACATGAGTCAGGGGAGAGAGGTTAGGTTAGACACGGAGGAGATGACATGAGTCAGGGGAGAGAGGTTAGTGTCAGACACGGAGGAGGTGACATGAGTCAGGGAGAGGGTTAGACACGGAGGAGATGACACATGGTCAGGGGAGAGAGGTTAGTGTCAGACACGGAGGAGATGACATGAGTCAGGGGAGAGGGGTTAGACACGGGAGGAGATGACATGAGTCAGGGGAGGGTTAGAGGAGGAGATGACATGAGTCAGGGGAGAGAGGTTAGACACGGAGGAGATGACATGAGTCAGGGGAGAGAGGTTAGACACGGAGGAGATGACATGAGTCAGGGGAGAGAGGTTAGTGTCAGACACGGAGGAGGTGACATGGGTCAGGGGAGAGAGGTTAGTGTCAGACACGGAGGAGGTGACATGAGTCAGGGGAGAGAGGTTAGTGTCAGACACGGAGGAGGTGACATGAGTCAGGGGAGAGAGGTTAGACACGGAGGAGGTGACATGAGTCAGGGGAGAGAGGTTAGTGTCAGACACGGAGGAGGTGACATGAGTCAGGGGAGAGGTAGAGAGGTTGGAGAGGAAAAGGAGGGGAGCAAAAAGGTAAGTGAGAGAAGTGTAAGGGGTGTGGAGGCAGAAAAGATCAATCCATTAGCTGATGTCATTCACAATCCTCAAGTGTCAACTGTGTGTGTGGAAGTAAAGGTAGTACCGTAGTTTCTGTGCGGCGCGTGGTGCCGTCTCTCGCTGGTTTCCACGGAGATGACGTGGGGCACTCTCGTATGGGTCATCTTCCACGGTAACTGTCTCCTGGACGAGACTTGACCAGGCTCCATCCTGTACTGAAGAACGGAGACAGACACCGTTACACCCACAATATAACACACACACACACACACACACAGATAAATGCACACTAGCGAACTTAATTAACACAGGCAAACATGTCACACACACAGATACATAGACAGACACACAACTGCCAAAGAGGAAGACATATTCCGGCACACACACAGCTACATGTGTCCCGTTGACGATCCCTCCTTCAGTGTGAGCCTCTCTATGTCCGCATCGGCAAGAAACACGCCCATTCTGTAGAGAGGAGGGGAAGACAGGAGTAGTTTACACGCAGGACAGTGTGTGTGTAACCGCAGGGCCAGTGGCCAAGGAGGAACAGAGTTGGTTCCAAACATTCAGAGGAGCAGTACAATACAGGACACAGAGACAATGTCATGACATCAGAGCCCCAGGCTCCTTCACACACACAGGCACCACCACATCCCATTCAGTCAACAGGCACCACCACATCCCATTCAGTCAACCCCAGACAACAGGCACCACCACATCCCATTCAGTCAACAGGCACCACCACATCCCATTCAGTCAACCCTAGACAACAGGCACCACCACATCCCATTCATTCAACCCCAGACAACAGGCACCATCACATCCCATTCATCTGCTAACCCCAGTCAACAGGCACCACCATCCCATTCAGTCAACCCCAGACAACAGGCACCACCACATCCCATTCAGTCAACAGGCACCACCACATCCCATTCAGTCAACCCCAGACAACAGGCACCACCACATCCCATTCAGTCAACCCCAGACAACAGGCACCACCACATCCCATTCAGTCAACAGGCACCACCACATCCCATTCAGTCAACAGGCACCACCACATCCCATTCAGTCAACAGGCCCAGACAACAGTCACCACCACATCCCATTCAGTCAACAGGCACCACCACATCCCATTCATTCAACAGGCAACCACCACATCCCATTCATTCAACCCCAGACAACAGGCACCACCACATCCCATTCATTCAACCCCAGACAACAGGCACCACCACATCCCATTCATTCAACTCCTAGACAACAGGCACCACCACATCCCATTCAGTCAACCCCAGACAACAGGCACCACCACATCCCATTCATTCAACCCCAGACAACAGGCACCACCACATCCCATTCAGTCAACCCCAGACAACAGGCACCACCACATCCCATTCAGTCAACCCCAGACAACAGGCACCACCACATCCCATTCATTCAACCCCAGACAACAGGCACCACCACATCCCATTCATTCAACCCCAGACAACAGGCACCACCACATCCCATTCATTCAACCCCAGACAACAGGCACCACCACATCCCATTCATTCAACCCCAGACAACAGGCACCACCACATCCCATTCAGTCAACCCCAGACAACAGGCACCACCACATCCCATTCAGTCAACCCCAGACAACAGGCACCACCACATCCCATTCAGTCAACCCCAGACAACAGGCACCACCACATCCCATTCAGTCAACCCCAGACAACAGGCACCACCACATCCCATTCAGTCAACCCCAGACAACAGGCACCACCACATCCCATTCAGTCAACCCCAGACAACAGGCACCACCACATCCCATTCAGTCAACCCCAGACAACAGGCACCACCACATCCCATTCAGTCAACCCCAGACAACAGGCACCACC